>NW_026287547.1:80000-133944 GCF_023373465.1 Oncorhynchus keta | reverse complement strand
CCAGGGATGCCAAATTAAATATTGAATAAAGTCAGTCGTTAACCCTATCAGTCCAGGGATGCCAAATTAAATATTGAATATAGTCAGTCGTTAACCCCATCAGTCCAGAGATGCCAAATTGAATAAAGTCAGTCGTTAACCCTATCAGACCAGAGATGCCTAATTAAATATTGAATAAAGTCAGTTGTTAACCCTATCAGTCCAGAGATGCCTAATTAAATATTGAATAAAGTCAGTCGTTAACCCTATCAGTCCAGAGATGCCAAATTAAATATTGAATAAAGTCCGTTGTTTACCCTATCAGTCCAGGGATGCCAAATTAAATATTGAATATAGTCAGTCGTTAACCCCATCAGTCCAGGGATGCCAAATTAAATATTGAATAAAGTCAGTCGTTAACCCTATCAGTCCAGAGATGCCAAATTAAATATTGAATAAAGTCCGTTGTTTACCCTATCAGTCCAGGGATGCCAAATTAAATATTGAATAAAGTCAGTCGTTAACCCTATCAGTCCAGGGATGCCAAATTAAATATTGAATAAAGTCAGTTGTTAACCCTATCAGTCCAGATGCCTAATTAAAGTCAGTTGTTAACCCTATCAGTCCAGAGATGCCTAATTAAATATTGAATAAAGTCAGTTGTTAACCCTATCAGTCCAGATGCCTAATTAAAGTCAGTCGTTAACCCTATCAGTCCAGATGCCTAATTAAATATTGAATATAGTCAGTTGTTAACCCTATCAGTCCAGAGATGCCTAATTAAATATTGAATAAAGTCAGTTGTTAACCCTATCAGTCCAGAGATGTCTAATTAAATATTGAATAAAGTCAGTTGTTAACCCTATCAGACCAGAGATGTCTAATTAAATATTGAATAAAGTCAGTTGTTAACCCTATCAGTCCAGAGATGTCTAATTAAATATTGAATAAAGTCAGTCGTTAACCCTATCAGTCCAGAGATGTCTAATTAAATAATGAATAAAGTCAGTTGTTAACCCTATCAGTCCAGAGATGCCTAATTAAATAATGAATAAAGTCAGTTGTTAACCCTATCAGTCCAGAGATGCCTAATTAAATAATGAATAAAGTCAGTTGTTAACCCTATCAGTCCAGAGATGCCTAATTAAATATTGAATAAAGTCAGTCGTTAACCCTATCAGTCCAGAGATGCCTAATTAAAGTCAGTCGTTAACCCTATCAGTCCAGAGATGCCTAATTAAAGTCAGTCGTTAACCCTATCAGTCCAGAGATGCCTAATTAAAGTCAGTCGTTAACCCTATCAGTCCAGAGATGCCTAATTAAAGTCAGTCGTTAACCCTATCAGTCCAGAGATGCCTAATTAAAGTCAGTCGTTAACCCTATCAGTCCAGAGATGCCTAATTAAATATTGAATAAAGTCAGTTGTTAACCCTATCAGTCCAGAGATGCCTAATTAAATATTGAATAAAGTCAGTTGTTAACCCTATCAGTCCAGAGATGCCTAATTAAATATTGAATATAGTCAGTTGTTAACCCTATCAGTCCAGAGATGCCTAATTAAATATTGAATAAAGTCAGTCGTTAACCCTATCAGTCCAGAGATGCCTAATTAAAGTCAGTCGTTAACCCTATCAGTCCAGAGATGCCTAATTAAAGTCAGTCGTTAACCCTATCAGTCCAGAGATGTCTAATTAAAGTCAGTCGTTAACCCTATCAGTCCAGAGATGCCTAATTAAAGTCAGTCGTTAACCCTATCAGTCCAGAGATGCCTAATTAAAGTCAGTTGTTAACCCTATCAGTCCAGAGATGCCTAATTAAAGTCAGTCGTTAACCCTATCAGTCCAGAGATGCCTAATTAAAGTCAGTTGTTAACCCTATCAGTCCAGAGATGCCTAATTAAAGTCAGTTGTTAACCCTATCAGTCCAGAGATGCCTAATTAAAGTCAGTCGTTAACCCTATCAGTCCAGAGATGCCTAATTAAATATTGAATATAGTCAGTTGTTAACCCTATCAGTCCAGAGATGCCTAATTAAATATTGAATATAGTCAGTTGTTAACCCTATCAGTCCAGAGATGCCTAATTAAATATTGAATATAGTCAGTCGTTAACCCTATCAGTCCAGAGATGCCTAATTAAATATTGAATATAGTCAGTTGTTAACCCTATCAGTCCAGAGATGCCTAATTAAATATTGAATAAAGTCAGTTGTTAACCCTATCAGTCCAGAGATGCCTAATTAAATATTGAATAAAGTCAGTTGTTAACCCTATCAGTCCAGAGATGCCTAATTAAATATTGAATAAAGTCCCCTATCAGTCCAGAGATGCCTAATTAAATATTGAATAAAGTCAGTTGTTAACCCTATCAGACCAGAGATGCCTAATTAAATATTGAATAAAGTCAGTTGTTAACCCTATCAGTCCAGAGATGCCTAATTAAATATTGAATAAAGTCCGTTGTTTACCCTATCAGTCCAGAGATGTCTAATTAAATATTGAATATAGTCAGTTGTTAACCCTATCAGTCCAGAGATGCCTAATTAAATATTGAATAAAGTCAGTTGTTAACCCCATCAGTCCAGAGATGCCTAATTAAATATTGAATAAAGTCAGTCGTTAACCCTATCAGTCCAGAGATGCCTAATTAAATATTGAATAAAGTCAGTCGTTAACCCTATCAGTCCAGAGATGTCTAATTAAATATTGAATAAAGTCAGTTGTTAACCCTATCAGTCCAGAGATGCCTAATTAAATATTGAATAAAGTCAGTCGTTAACCCTATCAGTCCAGAGATGTCTAATTAAAGTCAGTCGTTAACCCTATCAGTCCAGAGATGCCTAATTAAATATTGAATAAAGTCAGTCGTTAACCCTATCAGTCCAGAGATGCCTAATTAAAGTCAGTCGTTAACCCTATCAGTCCAGAGATGCCTAATTAAATATTGAATAAAGTCAGTTGTTAACCCTATCAGTCCAGAGATGCCTAATTAAATATTGAAAAGTCAGTCGTTAACCCTATCAGTCCAGGGATGCCAAATTAAATATTGAATAAAGTCAGTTGTTAACCCTATCAGTCCAGAGATGTCTAATTAAATATTGAATAAAGTCAGTCGTTAACCCTATCAGTCCAGGGATGCCAAATTAAATATTGAATAAAGTCAGTTGTTAACCCTATCAGTCCAGGGATGCCAAATTAAATATTGAATAAAGTCAGTCGTTAACCCTATCAGTCCAGAGATGCCAAATAAAATATTGAATAAAGTCCGTTGTTTACCCTATCAGTCCAGAGATGCCAAATTAAATATTGAATAAAGTCCGTTGTTTACCCTATCAGTCCAGAGATGCCTAATTAAAGTCAGTCGTTAACCCTATCAGTCCAGAGATGTCTAATTAAATATTGGATAAAGTCAGTCGTTAACCCTATCAGTCCAGAGATGCCTAATTAAAGTCAGTTGTTAACCCTATCAGTCCAGAGATGCCTAATTAAATATTGAATAAAGTCAGTTGTTAACCCTATCAGTCCAGAGATGCCTAATTAAATATTGAATAAAGTCCGTTGTTAACCCTATCAGTCCAGAGATGCCTAATTAAATATTGAATAAAGTCAGTCGTTAACCCTATCAGTCCAGAGATGTCTAATTAAATATTGAATAAAGTCAGTCGTTAACCCTATCAGTCCAGAGATGTCTAATTAAATATTGAATAAAGTCAGTTGTTAACCCCATCAGTCCAGAGATGTCTAATTAAATATTGAATAAAGTCAGTCGTTAACCCTATCAGTCCAGAGATGTCTAATTAAATATTGAATAAAGTGAGTTGTTTACACTATCAGTCCAGAGATGTCTAATTAAATATTGAATAAAGTCAGTCGTTAACCCTATCAGTCCAGAGATGTCTAATTAAATATTGAATAAAGTCAGTTGTTAACCCTATCAGTCCAGAGATGCCTAATTAAATATTGAATAAAGTCAGTCGTTAACCCTATCAGTCCAGAGATGCCTAATTAAATATTGAATAAAGTCAGTTGTTTACCCTATCAGTCCAGAGATGCCTAATTAAAGTCAGTCGTTAACCCTATCAGTCCAGGGATGCCTAATTAAATATTGAATAAAGTCAGTCGTTAACCCTATCAGTCCAGAGATGTCTAATTAAATATTGAATAAAGTCAGTTGTTAACCCTATCAGTCCAGAGATGCCTAATTAAAGTCAGTCGTTAACCCTATCAGTCCAGAGATGCCTAATTAAATATTGAATAAAGTCAGTTGTTAACCCTATCAGTCCAGAGATGCCTAATTAAAGTCAGTCGTTAACCCTATCAGTCCAGAGATGCCTAATTAAATATTGAATAAAGTCAGTCGTTAACCCTATCAGTCCAGAGATGCCTAATTAAAGTCAGTCGTTAACCCTATCAGTCCAGAGATGCCTAATTAAAGTCAGTCGTTAACCCTATCAGTCCAGAGATGCCTAATTAAAGTCAGTCGTTAACCCTATCAGTCCAGAGATGCCTAATTAAAGTCAGTCGTTAACCCTATCAGTCCAGAGATGCCTAATTAAAGTCAGTCGTTAACCCTATCAGTCCAGAGATGCCTAATTAAAGTCAGTCGTTAACCCTATCAGTCCAGAGATGCCTAATTAAAGTCAGTTGTTAACCCTATCAGTCCAGAGATGCCTAATTAAAGTCAGTCGTTAACCCTATCAGTCCAGAGATGCCTAATTAAAGTCAGTTGTTAACCCTATCAGTCCAGAGATGCCTAATTAAATATTGAATAAAGTCAGTTGTTAACCCTATCAGTCCAGAGATGCCTAATTAAATAATGAATAAAGTCAGTTGTTAACCCTATCAGTCCAGAGATGCCTAATTAAATATTGAATAAAGTCAGTCGTTAACCCTATCAGTCCAGAGATGCCTAATTAAATATTGAATAAAGTCAGTTGTTAACCCTATCAGTCCAGAGATGCCTAATTAAATATTGAATAAAGTCAGTTGTTAACCCTATCAGTCCAGAGATGCCTAATTAAATATTGAATAAAGTCAGTTGTTAACCCTATCAGTCCAGAGATGCCTAATTAAATATTGAATAAAGTCAGTCGTTAACCCTATCAGTCCAGAGATGCCTAATTAAATATTGAATAAAGTCCGTTGTTTACCCTATCAGTCCAGAGATGCCTAATTAAAGTCAGTCGTTAACCCTATCAGTCCAGGGATGCCTAATTAAATATTGAATAAAGTCAGTCGTTAACCCTATCAGTCCAGAGATGTCTAATTAAATATTGAATATAGTCAGTTGTTAACCCTATCAGTCCAGAGATGCCTAATTAAATATTGAATAAAGTCAGTTGTTAACCCCATCAGTCCAGAGATGCCTAATTAAATATTGAATAAAGTCAGTCGTTAACCCTATCAGTCCAGAGATGCCTAATTAAATATTGAATAAAGTCAGTCGTTAACCCTATCAGTCCAGAGATGTCTAATTAAATATTGAATAAAGTCAGTTGTTAACCCTATCAGTCCAGAGATGCCTAATTAAATATTGAATAAAGTCAGTCGTTAACCCTATCAGTCCAGAGATGTCTAATTAAAGTCAGTCGTTAACCCTATCAGTCCAGAGATGCCTAATTAAATATTGAATAAAGTCAGTCGTTAACCCTATCAGTCCAGAGATGCCTAATTAAAGTCAGTCGTTAACCCTATCAGTCCAGAGATGCCTAATTAAATATTGAATAAAGTCAGTTGTTAACCCTATCAGTCCAGAGATGCCTAATTAAATATTGAATAAAGTCAGTTGTTAACCCTATCAGTCCAGGGATGCCAAATTAAATATTGAATAAAGTCAGTTGTTAACCCTATCAGTCCAGAGATGTCTAATTAAATATTGAATAAAGTCAGTCGTTAACCCTATCAGTCCAGGGATGCCAAATTAAATATTGAATAAAGTCAGTTGTTAACCCTATCAGTCAAGAGATGCCTAATTAAATATTGAATATAGTCAGTCGTTAACCCTATCAGTCCAGGGATGCCAAATTAAATATTGAATAAAGTCCGTTGTTTACCCTATCAGTCCAGAGATGCCAAATTAAATATTGAATAAAGTCAGTTGTTTACCCTATCAGTCCAGAGATGCCTAATTAAAGTCAGTCGTTAACCCTATCAGTCCAGAGATGCCTAATTAAATATTGAATAAAGTCAGTTGTTTACCCTATCAGTCCAGAGATGCCTAATTAAAGTCAGTTGTTAACCCTATCAGTCCAGGGATGCCAAATTAAATATTGAATAAAGTCAGTTGTTTACCCTATCAGTCCAGAGATGTCTAATTAAATATTGAATAAAGTCAGTCGTTAACCCTATCAGTCCAGAGATGCCTAATTAAAGTCAGTCGTTAACCCTATCAGTCCAGAGATGCCTAATTAAATATTGAATAAAGTCAGTCGTTAACCCTATCAGTCCAGAGATGTCTAATTAAATATTGAATAAAGTCAGTTGTTAACCCCATCAGTCCAGAGATGTCTAATTAAATATTGAATAAAGTCAGTCGTTAACCCTATCAGTCCAGAGATGTCTAATTAAATATTGAATAAAGTGAGTTGTTTACACTATCAGTCCAGAGATGTCTAATTAAATATTGAATAAAGTCAGTCGTTAACCCTATCAGTCCAGAGATGTCTAATTAAATATTGAATATAGTCAGTTGTTAACCCTATCAGTCCAGAGATGCCTTATTAAATATTGAATATAGTCAGTCGTTAACCCTATCAGTCCAGAGATGCCTAATTAAATATTGAATATAGTCAGTTGTTAACCCTATCAGTCCAGAGATGCCTAATTAAATAATGAATAAAGTCAGTTGTTAACCCTATCAGTCCAGAGATGTCTAATTAAATATTGAATAAAGTCAGTCGTTAACCCTATCAGTCCAGAGATGTCTAATTAAATAATGAATAAAGTCAGTTGTTAACCCTATCAGTCCAGAGATGTCTAATTAAATAATGAATAAAGTCAGTTGTTAACCCTATCAGTCCAGAGATGCCTAATTAAATATTGAATAAAGTCAGTTGTTTACCCTATCAGTCCAGAGATGCCTAATTAAATATTGAATAAAGTCAGTCGTTAACCCTATCAGTCCAGAGATGCCTAATTAAATATTGAATATAGTCAGTCGTTAACCCCATCAGTCCAGGGATGCCTAATTAAATATTGAATATAGTCAGTCGTTAACCCTATCAGTCCAGAGATGCCTAATTAAATATTGAATATAGTCAGTTGTTAACCCTATCAGTCCAGAGATGCCTAATTAAATATTGAATATAGTCAGTCGTTAACCCTATCAGTCCAGAGATGCCTAATTAAATATTGAATATAGTCAGTTGTTAACCCTATCAGTCCAGAGATGCCTAATTAAATATTGAATATAGTCAGTCGTTAACCCTATCAGTCCAGAGATGCCTAATTAAATATTGAATATAGTCAGTTGTTAACCCTATCAGTCCAGAGATGCCTAATTAAATATTGAATATAGTCAGTTGTTAACCCTATCAGTCCAGAGATGCCTTATTAAATATTGAATATAGTCAGTCGTTAACCCTATCAGTCCAGAGATGCCTAATTAAATATTGAATATAGTCAGTTGTTAACCCTATCAGTCCAGAGATGCCTAATTAAATATTGAATATAGTCAGTTGTTAACCCCATCAGTCCAGGGATGCCAAATTAAATATTGAATATAGTCAGTTGTTAACCCTATCAGTCCAGAGATGCCTAATTAAATATTGAATAAAGTCAGTTGTTAACCCTATCAGTCCAGAGATGCCTAATTAAATATTGAATAAAGTCAGTTGTTAACCCTATCAGTCCAGAGATGCCTAATTAAATATTGAATAAAGTCAGTTGTTAACCCTATCAGTCCAGAGATGCCTAATTAAATATTGAATAAAGTCAGTTGTTAACCCTATCAGTCCAGAGATGCCTAATTAAATATTGAATATAGTCAGTTGTTAACCCTATCAGTCCAGAGATGCCTAATTAAATAATGAATAAAGTCAGTTGTTAACCCTATCAGTCCAGAGATGTCTAATTAAATATTGAATAAAGTCAGTTGTTAACCCTATCAGTCCAGAGATGTCTAATTAAATATTGAATAAAGTCCGTTGTTAACCCTATCAGTCCAGAGATGCCTAATTAAATATTGAATAAAGTCAGCCGTTAACCCTATCAGTCCAGAGATGTCTAATTAAATATTGAATAAAGTCAGTTGTTAACCCTATCAGTCCAGAGATGTCTAATTAAATATTGAATAAAGTCAGTTGTTTACCCTATCAGTCCAGAGATGTCTAATTAAATATTGAATAAAGTCAGTCGTTAACCCTATCAGTCCAGAGATGCCTAATTAAAGTCAGTCGTTAACCCTATCAGTCCAGAGATGCCTAATTAAATATTGAATATAGTCAGTTGTTAACCCTATCAGTCCAGAGATGCCTAATTAAAGTCAGTTGTTAACCCTATCAGTCCAGAGATGCCTAATTAAATATTGAATAAAGTCAGTCGTTAACCCTATCAGTCCAGAGATGTCTAATTAAATATTGGATAAAGTCAGTCGTTAACCCTATCAGTCCAGAGATGCCTAATTAAAGTCAGTTGTTAACCCTATCAGTCCAGAGATGCCTAATTAAATATTGAATAAAGTCAGTTGTTAACCCTATCAGTCCAGAGATGCCTAATTAAATATTGAATAAAGTCCGTTGTTTACCCTATCAGTCCAGAGATGCCTAATTAAATATTGAATAAAGTCAGTTGTTTACCCTATCAGTCCAGAGATGCCAAATTAAATATTGAATAAAGTCAGTTGTTTACCCTATCAGTCCAGAGATGCCAAATTAAATATTGAATAAAGTCAGTTGTTTACCCTATCAGTCCAGAGATGTCTAATTAAATATTGAATAAAGTCAGTTGTTTACCCTATCAGTCCAGAGATGTCTAATTAAATATTGAATATAGTCAGTCGTTAACCCTATCAGTCCAGAGATGCCAAATTAAATATTGAATAAAGTCAGTTGTTTACCCTATCAGTCCAGAGATGTCTAATTAAATATTGAATAAAGTCAGTTGTTAACCCTATCAGTCCAGAGATGTCTAATTAAATATGGAATAAAGTCAGTCGTTAACCCTATCAGTCCAGAGATGCCTAATTAAATATTGAATAAAGTCCGTTGTTTACCCTATCAGTCCAGAGATGCCTAATTAAAGTCAGTCGTTAACCCTATCAGTCCAGGGATGCCTAATTAAATATTGAATAAAGTCAGTCGTTAACCCTATCAGTCCAGAGATGTCTAATTAAATATTGAATAAAGTCAGTTGTTTACCCTATCAGTCCAGAGATGTCTAATTAAATATTGAATAAAGTCAGTCGTTAACCCTATCAGTCCAGAGATGCCTAATTAAATATTGAATAAAGTCAGTTGTTAACCCTATCAGTCCAGAGATGCCTAATTAAATATTGAATAAAGTCAGTTGTTAACCCTATCAGTCCAGAGATGTCTAATTAAATATGGAATAAAGTCAGTCGTTAACCCTATCAGTCCAGAGATGCCTAATTAAATATTGAATAAAGTCAGTCGTTAACCCTATCAGTCCAGAGATGCCTAATTAAATATTGAATAAAGTCCGTTGTTTACCCTATCAGTCCAGAGATGCCTAATTAAAGTCAGTCGTTAACCCTATCAGTCCAGAGATGCCTAATTAAATATTGAATAAAGTCAGTCGTTAACCCCATCAGTCCAGAGATGTCTAATTAAAGTCAGTCGTTAACCCTATCAGTCCAGAGATGCCTAATTAAATATTGAATAAAGTCCGTTGTTTACCCTATCAGTCCAGAGATGCCTAATTAAATATTGAAAAGTCAGCCGTTAACCCTATCAGTCCAGAGATGTCTAATTAAATATTGAATAAAGTCAGTTGTTAACCCTATCAGTCCAGAGATGTCTAATTAAATATTGAATAAAGTCAGTTGTTTACCCTATCAGTCCAGAGATGTCTAATTAAATATTGAATAAAGTCAGTCGTTAACCCTATCAGTCCAGAGATGCCTAATTAAAGTCAGTTGTTAACCCTATCAGTCCAGAGATGCCTAATTAAAGTCAATTGTTAACCCTATCAGTCCAGAGATGCCTAATTAAAGTCAGTTGTTAACCCTATCAGTCCAGAGATGCCTAATTAAATATTGAATAAAGTCAGTTGTTAACCCTATCAGTCCAGAGATGCCTAATTAAATATTGAATAAAGTCAGTCGTTAACCCTATCAGTCCAGAGATGCCAAATTAAATATTGAATAAAGTCAGTTGTTTACCCTATCAGTCCAGAGATGCCTAATTAAATATTGAATAAAGTCAGTTGTTTACCCTATCAGTCCAGAGATGCCTAATTAAATATTGAATAAAGTCAGTTGTTTACCCTATCAGTCCAGAGATGCCAAATTAAATATTGAATAAAGTCAGTTGTTTACCCTATCAGTCCAGAGATGCCAAATTAAATATTGAATAAAGTCAGTTGTTTACCCTATCAGTCCAGAGATGTCTAATTAAATATTGAATAAAGTCAGTTGTTTACCCTATCAGTCCAGAGATGTCTAATTAAATATTGAATATAGTCAGTCGTTAACCCTATCAGTCCAGAGATGCCAAATTAAATATTGAATAAAGTCAGTTGTTTACCCTATCAGTCCAGAGATGTCTAATTAAATATTGAATAAAGTCAGTTGTTTACCCTATCAGTCCAGAGATGTCTAATTAAATATTGAATATAGTCAGTTGTTAACCCTATCAGTCCAGAGATGTCTAATTAAATATTGAATAAAGTCAGTTGTTTACCCTATCAGTCCAGAGATGTCTAATTAAATATTGAATAAAGTCAGTTGTTAACCCTATCAGTCCAGGGATGCCTAATTAAATATTGAATAAAGTCAGTCCCCTATCAGTCCAGAGATGTCTAATTAAATATTGAATAAAGTCAGTTGTTTACCCTATCAGTCCAGAGATGTCTAATTAAATATTGAATAAAGTCAGTCGTTAACCCTATCAGTCCAGAGATGCCTAATTAAATATTGAATAAAGTCAGTATAAGACAGTTCATATAAGAAAATCAGTCAATGGAAATACATTCATTAGGCCCTAATCTATGGATTTCACATGACTGGGAAGGGGCGTAGCTATTGGTGGGCCTAGGAGAGCATAGGCCCACCCTACTGTGGAGCCTGGCCCACCCTACTGGTGAGCCAGGCCCAGCAAATCAGTGTGTTTTTCCCCCACAACTACTCCTCAGTAACATGTGATCTGCAGTTGTGAGGCTTGTTGGAAGTACTGCCAAATTCTCTAAAATGACGTTTGAGGCAGCTCATAGTAGATAAATTAACATTAAATTCTCTGGCAACAGCTCTGGTAGACATTCCTGCAGTCAGCATTCCAATTGCATGCTCTCTCAAAATGTGAGACTGTTTTGTAGCATTGTGTTGTGTGACAAAACTGCACATTTTAAAGTGGCCTTTTATTGTCCCCAGCACAAGGTAATTAGCATGCTGTTTAAACAGCTTCTTTGATATGCCACACCTGTCAGGTGGATGGATTATCTTGGCGAAGGAGAAATGCTCACTGACATGGGTGTAAACAAATTTGTGCACAACATTTGAGGGAAAAACGCTTTTTGTGCGTATGGAACATTTCTGTGATTTTCTTTTCTCCAATTCATGAAACATGGTACCAACACTGTACATGTTGCATTTATATTTTATTCAGTGTATTTAGCATCAAAATGAAGTGTTTAACAACATCAACAACATCTCAGGAGAATCAGGGCTACATGTAAAACACAAAACAATTTGGCAAACAGTTACATACATGACTTTTATTGACAAAGAAACTATTAAAAAACAAGGGCCGCCAAAGCAAAAAACAGACCAAATCTGAATTGATATGAAGCTGGAAGTACAGAAACTGTTTGCTCAGTGGGAAATGAATATCCAACTAGTCAGTGACAACTGTGTGGAGTTTGGAGTTTGTGACAGCGACTATGTGAGCTTATTACAGTATTATAGACAGTATGTCCTGGGATTTCCTATGATCTTCTACGTAGAAGAGCCCATTACCCATGAATCACTCTTGTGTAGCTTGTGAGCATCATAGAGCAAAACATGTTACATGTGCGTGACGTGAGAATCGTTTTATTAGATGGCTTTTAATAGTTTGTTGCTTAAACCATTCAGACTCTACTGTTGTTCCTGTAAAAAGATCTTGTCTCACAAACACCGCTCTAACTCAGCCCCCGTTAAATCACAGACTAATTAACGGTTGGTACCAATGGATGCAGAAGAAAGTTACTAATCCAATGGTACCCAGAAGTCTGTAGCTGAAGCTTTAAAAGGGGTTAGAAGTCCAAATGGAGCCGGCATCGCGGTGGGACTCATTAGGTTAACCTTTCTGGTAGGATTTATCAGCTACTGAAATGCAGCAAATAAGAGGGATTGAAGAATTACTGAGTAGAGTTTCCCCTCGGTACAGATCTAGGATCAGCTTCCCCTTCCCCAATTCCTATAAGTGGGAATTAAAAACTGACCCAAGATCAGTGTCTAGGCCTGGGGACAACGTTACCTTACTCATGAAAACAGTACCATCTCTACCTGTGGTGTTGCTTCAGGAGACTATTTAGACACATTCCTGTAGCTTCTAGACTTTTAAAAATCTTCCATCACAGTATTTTCTTTAAACTTGACATTTCATCCCGATGTGAAGCCTAGCATTTTCCCAAGCACAGGGAGAGAGTGAATATCTCAGGGCTTAGGCTTGAACTGTTTTCCTCCATCCTGCCCCAGAACAGATGAACAGGCACTTGTGTGAGACAGAACGCCATGGCATATTACATCATGTTTAAACATGACTCGGAGCACATCTCTGACCCATTTCCCTTGGTTCAGTATGATCACCCACTGAGGCATCTTTCCACTGTATCTTAAGGATGCACATCTTTTCTGAAAGCCAAGTCTAGTGGTTTTACAACAACAACACAGAGATGATCCACCGACAGTGTGAGAGGTAGTCTTTAAAATGTCACGCTGTAAGATGTTCATACCATCAAACACAGGGCTTCCAACAAAAAGGTAAAGCACAGAGCGAAGTAAACAATCGAGTGATGCAAATAATCGAGTGAGGTAAACAAACAATCGAGTGATGTAAACGCGGAGCGATGTAAACAATAGAGCGAGGTAAACAATAGAGTGAGGTAAATAGAGTGAGGTAAACAACAGAGCGAGGTAAACAATAGAGCGAGGTAAACAATAGAGCGAGGTAAACAATAGAGCGAGGTAAACAATAGAGCGAGGTAAACAATCGAGCGAGGTAAACTATAGAGCGAGGTAAACTATAGAGCGAGGTAAACTATAGAGCGAGGTAAACTATAGAGCGAGGTAAACAATAGAGCGAGGTAAACATGGAGTGAGGTAAACAATAGAGCGAGGTAAACAATAGAGCGAGGTAAACAATAGAGCGAGGTAAACAATAGAGCGAGGTAAACAATAGAGCGAGGTAAACATGGAGTGAGGTAAACAATAGAGCGAGGTAAACAATAGAGCGAGGTAAACAATAGAGTGATGTAAACAATAGAGCAATGTGAGGTAAATAGAGTGAGGTAAATAGAGTGAGGTAAACAACAGAGCAATGTAAACACGGAGTGAGGTAAACAATAGAGCGAGGTAAACAATAGAGCGAGGTAAACAATAGAGCGACGTAAACAATAGAGTGATGTCAACAATGGTGATGTACACTTGGAGTGATGTGGCCTATTGCACTATTCATATGAATGTTATTGTCCATCATTATGTATTGTGTCTTTAGTTTTTTTATTTGACCCCCTGATGAGATGATAATGTTGATCTAATCTAAGGATTGATACATCCCACCTGATTTCCTTCCTATATAGTGCACTTTGTAGGGAATAGTGTGGCATTTGGGACAAAGCCATTGTATAATCGTCTTAGTCTACCCACGGCGGACCGTCCAATGACACACCCCTCACTTTCATCAACAGTGGCCCAGGATGCACCATATCTCCTATATACTGCACTATTTATATATGGGCCTGGTCAGAAGTAGTCCAAACACTGGGAATAGGATGAAAAAGGGAGAAAGAAGAAAAGCGAGATAAAAAGAGAGAAACTGAAGGAACATTTCAGCTGGGCTTGACAATCTGGACCCGCTATTTCTGAAACTATCTGCCGCCATTGTCGCAACCCCTATTACCAGCCTGTTCAACCTCTCTTTCATATCGTCTGAGATCCCCAAGGATTGGAAAGCTGCCGCAGTCATCCCCCTCTTCAAAGGGGGAGACACCCTGGACCCAAACTGCTATAGACCTATATCCATCCTGCCCTGCCTATCTAAGGTCTTCGTAAGCCAAGTCAACAAACAGGTCACTGACCATCTCGAATCCCACCGTACCTTCTCCGCTGTGCAATCTGGTTTCCGAGCCGGTCACGGGTGAACCTCAGCCACACTCAAGGTACTAAACGATATCATAACCGCCATCGATAAAAGACAGTACTGTGCAGCCATCTTCATCGACCTCGCCAAGGCTTTCGACTCTGTCAAACACCATATTCTTATCGGCAGACTCAACAGCCTCGGTTTTTCGGATGACTGCCTTGCCTGGTTCACCAATTACTTTGCAGACAGAGTTCAGTGTGTCAAATCGGAGGGCATGCTGTCCGGTCCTCTGGCAGTCTCTATGGGGGTGCCACAGGGTTCAATTCTCGGGTTCGACTCTTTTCTCTGTATATATCAATGATGTTGCTCTTGCTGCGGGCGATTCCCTGATCCACCTCTACGCAGACGACACCATTCTATATACTTTCGGCCCGTCATTGGACACTGTGCTATCAAACCTCCAAACGAGCTTCAATGCCATACAGCACTCCTTCCGTGGCCTCCAACTGCTCTTAAACACGAGTAAAACCAAATGCATGCTTTTCAACCGATCGCTGCCTGCACCCGCATGCCCGACTAGCATCACCACCCTGGATGGTTCCGACCTTGAATATGTGGACATCTATAAGTACCTAGGTGTCTGGCTAGACTGCAAACTCTCCTTCCAGACTCACATCAAACATCTCCAATCAAAAATCAAATCAAGAGTCGGCTTTCTATTCCGCAACAAAGCCTCCTTCACTCACGCTGCCAAGCTTACCCTAGTAAAACTGACTATCCTACCGATCCTCGACTTCGGCGATGTCATCTACAAAATGGCTTCCAACACTCTACTCAGCAAACTGGATGCAGTCTATCACAGTGTCATCCGTTTTGTCACTAAAGCACCTTATACCACCCACCACTGCGACTTGTATGCTCTAGTCGGCTGGCCCTCACTACATATTCGTCGCCAGACCCACTGGCTCCAGGTCATCTACAAGTCCATGCTAGGTAAAGCTCCGCCTTATCTCACTGGTCACGATGGCAACACCCATCCGTAGCACGCGCTCCAGCAGGTGTATCTCACTGATCATCCCTAAAGCCAACACCTCATTTGGCCGCCTTTCGTTCCAGTACTCTGCTGCCTGTGACTGGAACGAATTGCAAAAATCGCTGAAGTTGGAGACTTTTATCTCCCTCACCAACTTCAAACATCAGCTATCCGTAACCGATCGCTGCAGCTGTACATAGTCTATAGGTAAATAGCTCACCCATTTTCCCTACATTCCCATAATTTTTTACACTGTTTTTATTTATTTACTTTTCTGACTCATGCCCATCATTTTTCACTCTGTTAATCTGTGTTATTGACTTGCCTAATTGTATTAGACTGCCATTTTTTCTACTGTGTAACTTGTTTTACTCCATGTCTCTGTTCACACTGCTATGCTTTATCTTGGCCAGGTCGCAGTTGCAAATGAGAACTTGTTCTCAACTAGCCTACCTGGTTAAATAAAGGTGAAATAAATAAATAAAAAGTTCTTCTCTGTAGGAAGGTAGGTCAAATGAAGCTTTAGAGGTGAGGGGTAGGTCAAATGAAGCGCTATGGATGAGGGGTAGGTCAAATGAAGCGCTAGAGGTGCGCGGTAGGTCAAATGAAGCGCTAGAGGTGCGGGGTAGGTCAAATGAAGCGCTAGAGGTGCGGGGTAGGTCAAATGAAGAGCTAGAGGTGCAGGGTTCGCTAGCAACACAGAATGCTACAACCAGCAGACTGCAGAGTCATCAGCAGCTGTTTGCTACGGCAGAGCCCAGTGAGAGTGATAGGGCATGGCTACTCTTCCTCCCAGGGGCTGTGTACAAGTTAACGTGTGTGAGTCCCTCCAGGGAAGAAAGTGTGTGTGTGTGTGTGGGAGCAAAGCCAGAGGAGCATCCATCTTACTCAGCCAGGGTTGTGTGGCGTTTCTTCATATCGGCCAATGGTTTGTTGTGTGGTTCATGTATTGTAACGTAGATAACTTGGGCCGTAACATATTTGGGGCTCGTCCAGGATCAAGGAAACTAAACAAGTAATTTGTCAGATGTTTATCAGGCACCATTACTGTGCATGCTCCGGTTTTAAGTTTCTCTTAGGTACAGGTCTAGGATCAGTGTCCCCTCCCCCAATTCGAACCTTAACCATAAGTGGGGAAAATGCAAAACTGACCCAAGATCAGTATTTTCACTCAACAGCTAGCGTGCACCCTATCCAGAGCAGGGATACCTAACAAGGCGGTATGGCTCACAGAAAGGCTTGGTTCACTTCCTGTCTCTCTCATTCCAAAATGTCCCTAAACACCTCTAAAATCACATGAAAGAAGAGGTTCTACTAAAAATGGTCATGTGCTTTAGTTTCTGAGTGGCTGGAAACACCAGAGGCCCTGGTTTTTCTCATGCCTCTGAACGGAGGACTCAGTCATCACATGCCTGCAGCCAGATAGTGTTCCCCTCTGGTTTCGTGTCATTAATGTGTAATGAACTTCCTGTAAACATTCCTGGACAAGGAGGCAATAAGGTCAGCAGCACAGCTTGTACTTGTACTGCTTTCAGAGGCTGGTGAGGGGAGGACAGCTCATAATGATGTCTGGAATGGAGGTATCGCAACATTATCAAACACATGGAAAACATCTGAAGGACTCTTCCTGATGTGGCTTGTAGAAAGACATTTCTGACAAAGTGTCTTTCATTTGGTTAATCAGTAGCAGTGCTGCTCGCCAAAGTCAAAATAGCATGTTATTGTCACGGTTAATGTCCTCGGTGTTGTAAATAACTTTGAGAGCATGCTATATTTTCTGGGAGATTGTAGGAGTCATGTGAGAGAGAGCGAGAGAGAGGTTTCTTAGGGACTGGAGAGTGCCAGCGGGTGAGAGTGTTAGATTGATGTACATTCCCGTGGCTCTGCTGGTCAGGTTTCCACCGCCCGTTCCGATTGAATGTTCTGAACGCCATGTTGGTTGGGGGCCTATCGACCCTATCTATCCCAGGATCCTTTGCTCAGAGTCCTGACCACTTTCCACTGCTTCCTGTGGTGCTTCCTTTGTCTCTCCATGCCCACTTGGGTGTGATGGCAACGGAGCCTGAAAACACACCCCATCAAAGTAGCAAGACTCCTTCCCAAATGGCATCTCATTATATTACCCTTAAGTTAACACTGTCAACGTTTCGCTATACTGTGGGAAATGTGATCGAATCAATGCAATTAGTCACTTTCAATGTAATATTCTGAAAAAAATCAAAATATGCAAGACGTAGCATGCAAAATTAACTGTGCAAGAGATTTAGTTGTAGGGAGAGTTGGAGTAGGATTCTATTGCAGTATGGCTCAGGCCCTTATTCTACATAGACCTGTGCGCCAATCAGAACTGCAGTAGGCCTACATGCAAATAGCCATTGCCATATATGGATCTGTGCCACTCACTTTGAACTGGACTGTTTTTTACGTGTTAAAAGGGGAAGTGTTTTGAGACGGTTTTGAATGAGCTAAGTAGCCAATAAGCAAAAGGTAGTATAATTTAGAATAATGGTATGGGAAAATGAATATATTTTATTTTGTAAAGTGGTTTCTTGCATCAAACAACATTTTTACTCACCTCCTTGTCTGAAAGACAAGTAGATTAAAGAGGGTACAGCCTCAGTGTTCACAGTAAAGGTGCGCCGGAAGTTGCACAGAATTTTCACAACGTTCAAGTTTGCACTCAGTAGACAGGAGGCACCTGATCCTAGATCAGCTCTTCTACTGTAAGAAGCTTGATACATACGGCTCCGTGAACACCTCCCAGGACCATTCTGTGTATGTGGTCTAACAGGACATTTAGAGCTGTGGTAACGACCTCAGAAGGCCAAACAAAGCAGACAGACTGTGCCTGAGGTCGCTAGTTAAACGCTAGTCAAAAGCCTGTCTCAGCAGGTTCATGTGCTTTCCAGACTACCGCTGTCAGCCTCGTGAAAAAACACTCAAGAAGCTTCTCTGTCAAACATTAGACAAATGGATCCACATGGGTCAGCGATCCACACAACTGCAAAGTCAACACTCTGGCACCGCAGTCAGGCAGGAGAGGCATTGGAGCCTGGTCAGCACCACCAGACTAACCATTTACATCAAGCCTGGTCAGCACCACCAGACTAACCATTTACATCAAGCCTGGTCAACACCACCAGACTAACCATTTACATCAAGCCTGGTCAGCACCACCAGACTAACCATTTACATCAAGCCTGGTCACAACCATTTACATCAAGTCTGGTCAACACCACCAGACTAACCATTTACATCAAGCCTGGTCAGCACCACCAGACTAACCATTTACATCAAGCCTGGTCAGCACCACCAGACTAACCATTTACATCAAGCCTGGTCAACACCACCAGACTAACCATTTACATCAAGCCTGGTCAACACCACCAGACTAACCATTTACATCAAGTCTGGTCAACACCACCAGACTAACCATTTACATCAAGCCTGGTCAGCACCACCAGACTAACCATTTACATCAAGCCTGGTCAGCACCACCAGACTAACCATTTACATCAAGCCTGGTCAACACCACCAGACTAACCATTTACATCAAGCCTGGTCAACACCACCAGACTAACCATTTACATCAAGCCTGGTCAGCACCACCAGACTAACCATTTACATCAAGCCTGGTCAGCACCACCAGACTAACCATTTACATCAAGCCTGGTCAACACCACCAGACTAACCATTTACATCAAGTCTGGTCAACACCACCAGACTAACCATTTACATCAAGCCTGGTCAGCACCACCAGACTAACCATTTACATCAAGCCTGGTCAGCACCACCAGACTAACCATTTACATCAAGCCTGGTCAACACCACCAGACTAACCATTTATGTCAGCAGGTACAAAAGGGCAGGGATTTTTTTAAAGCCTAGAAGGCAGGGAACGTCTAAAAGGCTAAACTGACCTCAAAAATTAGAGGTCAATATAGTCAAGGGGAACTCTAAAGCCAGATAATAGTGATTTGGAAAGGTTTGGAGATACAGAAGTGCATCCACTATCCAATGATCTCTCTACCCTTGTGCGCACACACCCATCTTTCTCTGCAGTGCTATACAGTGAGAAACCAGTGGAAGAGCAAGCATTAAAGTAAGGGACGTGTTCTCTTCATGGGAAATTACAGATATCCTGTTGGTGGAGGAGGGCTGGAGCTTGGGGAGAGGAGGGCTGGAGCCTGGGGAGAGGAGGGCTGGAGCCTGGGGAGAGGAGGGCTGGAGCCTGGGGAGAGGAGGGCTGGAGCCTGGGGAGAGGAGGGCTGGAGCCTGGGGAGAGGAGGGCTGGAGCCTGGGGAGAGGAGGGCTGGAGCCTGGGGAGAGGAGGGCTGGAGCCTGGGGAGAGGAGGGCTGGAGCCTGGGGAGAGGAGGGCTGGAGCCTGGGGAGAGAAGGGCTGGAGCCTGGAAAGAGGAGGGCTGGAGCCTGGGGAGAAGAGGGCTGGAGCCTGGGGAGAAGAGGGCTGGAGCCTGGGGAGAAGAGGGCTGGAGCCTGGGGAGAGGAGGGCTGGAGCCTGGGGAGAGGAGGGCTGGAGCTTGGGGAGAGGAGGGCTGGAGCCTGGGGAGAAGAGGGCTGGAGCCTGGGGAGAGGAGGGCTGGAGCCTGGGGAGAGGAGGGCTGGAGCCTGGGGAGAGGAGGGCTGGAGCCTGGGGAGAGGAGGGCTGGAGCCTGGGGAGAAGAGGGCTGGAGCCTGGGGAGAGGAGGGCTGGAGCCTGGGGAGAGGAGGGCTGGAGCCTGGGGAGAAGAGGGCTGGAGCCTGGGGAGAAGAGGGCTGGAGCCTGGGGAGAAGAGGGCTGGAGCCTGGGGAGAAGAGGGCTGGAGCCTGGGGAGAAGAGGGCTGGAGCCTGGGGAGAAGAGGGCTGGAGCCTGGGGAGAGGAGGCCTGGAGCCTGGGGAGAGGAGGGCTGGAGCCTGGGGAGAGGAGGGCTGGAGCCTGGGGAGAGGAGGGCTGGAGCCTGGGGAGAGGAGGGCTGGAGCCTGGGGAGAGGAGGCTTGAGGGTCTGACTCAGGTTGGCTTGGCCACTGAGCAGGGGGAAGGGCTACTCTCCTGATTTACAGCCGGTGTAGAAAAGCACTGACAGCCCCCATAAATAAAAGCACTCAACACACGTGACAGGGAGGCCCTCAGAGTCACCGACACCCAGCCAAGATACTGTCCACAGCCAAGATACTGTCCACAGCCAAGATACTGTCCACAGCCACCACCAGAGCCAAGCACCAGTCAACAAACACAATAGACAAAACACAACTAAGGACAAAGTAAAAACAATTCTCTGTTCGACTTTGACTGGACATGGCGGTACTGTACCATTATATCAAATGACATTTCAACGTCCCACACAATGGTGAGGAACAAAACAAGTTGAACAAGCGCTGACTCATTGGAGGAACTCCTGTAGAATTTGAATAATCTCTCACTGAGAAAGTCCAGAAGTGGGAGCTCACTTTAAAATGTTTAGAAGAGCTTCCTGACTGTGGGGACAGGCCTACACAGGAAGTCCAGGCAGGGCCAGAAAGAGACAGATAGATAGATGGTGGCACTGAGGTGATGGAACTAGTACTTCATCTCAAATCGCACCCTATTCCTTACGTAGTGCACTACTTCTGGCCAGGGGCCATGGGGCTCTAGACAGAAGGGAATAGGGTGCCATTTCAGATGCAACCTGGGACTGCTCATGGCCGTAAGAGAGAACTGATGGTGTGTGGTGAGGTGTCAGCAACAATCTCACTCCACACGTCTGATAACCCAGAGGAGAGCTATCACACAGGGAACAAGCCGTGGAGAGCAAGCAGAGAGCTCCACACTGTCTACTCTGAGGAGGGAGACAGAGATGAACTGGATATTAAGGCCTCATGCCAACAGGGAGGGATGCTGGCAAAGTGGAAATTGGGGATGTGCCTGAAACCGCCTTGCGGAGGAGGTGATGCATCATCGACCTGCTTCCCAGGGTGATAGATTTAGGTCATGGTGCCTCGGCCGAGAGGTGTTGTCCGTGTTTCACGGGCTGTGGGTGTCGATCACTAAATGGCCAATGCTACCAAGGACAGGAGTTATGAGTTACTGTTAGGGACTGTACTTACTAGCATGGCCAAATAGTGAGGACACAGTTATCTGGGATGTATTCCTAGCTTGGAACAGTGTTTATCAGATTGCAGACAGAGGCATGTTATCATTGACCTCAGAGCAACTGGGACAAGGCGGTGGAGGAAGCAAAGTCAGCCCAACATGGTGGAGCAGGAAACCCACAAACAGACACAGTAGCTCCAGAAAAACCAGGCTAAACTAGTACACGCCAGCTAACAAACCACAAACGTCTCTCTTCTTAAATGAACCTAAATATGTCAGGCCTCTTGTTCAGGGTTGTGTTTATTAGGGCAGGCAGTGGAGAATGCTTGAAAACAGTTTGCAACAGGAAACAAAAAGGAACGTTTCTTATTGGAGAAGTTCAGGTAGTCCCTCCCTGTTTCAGTACGTTTTCTTCCGTATGGTGTATGATGAACACGAGTTACGACCCAGGCTCTGGGGAAGGTGGAAGGGGAGACCAAGAGGCCAATGTATAGAACATCCCTCCCTGTGAGACGGGGGTCAGTTCCTCCTCCGGTGTTCCATCTTTTATGAGGGACGAGTGGAGGGTGGTGTCTTCAGATCTACACCCGCCGCCATAGGGTGTCTGGTGAGGCTCTGAGGTGAAGTTCCCGCTAGGTACAGATCTTGGATCAGCTTCCCACTCCTAACATTAACCAAGTGTGGGGGAAATGCAAAACTGACCCAAGATCAGCATATAGGGGCAACTTTACCTTAATCCGCCACCTAGTGAGACAGCCTCGCCATTTCCTGGACTATGGCCAGACCTCAAAGAGGGAGAACAACCTCACAGGTGGACCGTCTCAGACCCAGAATAGACTAGAGTTTCAGCTCTGCTGGGGGTCCAATGCTGGGGGTCCGGAGGGAGAGGCTCAATGACAGTCTGGAGATGACAGACACGTCCACCCTGGAGGTAGAGGGTGATGGGAGGGGCTGTAGCGATAAGAGAGAGATGAGGGAGGAAGAACTGGAGGAGGTTGAAGAGAGGATGAACAGCCATGGATGACAGAGGGAATGACAGGGGGATGACAGAGGGGATGTGAACAACAGAACAAGGCCTGGATTCAGGTGTCTATGACGATATGGACATTTTGACAGGTTATTACCTCTGGACTGTTGAGCTTCCTCTGCTCGCATTCAAGCTCATATCAAATGCAAACTGAGATAATGGCTTGATATCCATCAAAGGCTTCCTGATTCTATCCCCTTGGTTCTCGGTTCTTTCTGATGATTGGTTTGATTGTTAACTCTCACAACAAAAGGCCTGACGTAGCTGGAAACATCAGACAGGAAACTTCACACCAAAACCCCATCTCACCACCTGTTTCTGTCTTGCACATAGTACGCCCTTTAGTTGAATGTAGAGGAGTGCTTATAGACGAAGCAGTTGTGGCTTTGCAGAGTCAACACAAGATAGGAATAAATATAAAGTCCTAAACTGCTATCTAGACTTTCAGTTAAAGTACCACCCATTCTGCATGACTTCAAAATGGTTTCAGAAGCCTATCTTGGGTCTGTGTTTACTACCGCAGTTATATGGTCACCGTTACAACCCTGTTGGTCAGCAAGAGCTCTGCCAGGTCACCGTTAAAACCCTGTTGGTCAGTAAGAGCTCTGCCAGGTCACCGTTGCAACCCTATTTACAACCCTATTGGTCAGCAAGAGCTCTACCAGGTCACCGTTACAACCCTATTGGTCAGTAAGAGCTCTGCCAGGTCACCGTTACAACCCTATTGGTCAGCAAGAGCTCTACCAGGTCACCGTTACAACCCTATTAGTCAGCAAGAGCTATACCAGGTCACCGTTACAACCCTATTGGTCAGCAAGAGCTCTACCAGGTCACCGTTACCACCCTGTTGGTCAGCAAGAGCTCTGCCAGGTCACCGTTACAACCCTATTGGTCAGCAAGAGCTCTTCCAGGTCACCGTTACAACCCTATTGGTCAGCAAGAGCTCTGCCAGGTCACCGTTATAACCCTATTGGTCAGCAAGAGCTCTGCCAGGTCACCGTTACAACCCTATTGGTCAGCAAGAGCTCTACCAGGTCACCGTTACAACCCTATTGGTCAGCAAGAGCTCTGCCAGGTCACCGTTATAACCCTATTGGTCAGCAAGAGCTCTGCCAGGTCACCGTTACAACCCTATTGGTCAGCAAGAGCTCTACCAGGTCACCGTTACAACCCTATTGGTCAGCAAGAGCTCTGCCAGGTCACCGTTATAACCCTATTGGTCAGCAAGAGCTCTGCCAGGTCACCGTTATAACCCTATTGGTCAGCAAGAGCTCTGCCAGGTCACCGTTACAACCCTATTGGTCAGCAAGAGCTCTGCCAGGTCACCGTTACAACCCTATTGGTCAGCAAGAGCTCTGCCAGGTCACCGTTACAATCCTATTGGTCAGCTAGAGCTCTGCCAGGTCACCGTTATAACCCTATTTGTCAGTAAAAGCGCTGCCAGTGCTGTCACCCAATCCAAAGACACCCTACTCTCAGAAAAGAAGAGTGATTTGACCAATCCCCTTACGCTCCCAATCAATGTACACAGTGCAACCGGCCTAATGCTAACAATCTGATTACACACACTCAGACCCAGACTGTACAATGGTAGCGTCCTAAATGACACCCTATTCCCTACATAGTGCCTACAGACACCGGTCAAAAGTAGGGCACTATATTGGGAATTGGGTGACATTTTGAAGGTAACCAATGTCTCTGCTGAGCCAAAACTCACTCCCAGTTGGGTCTTAGCAGCAGCCATTGCTGGGAAAGCACTAATGAACGGCATTTGTGAGTAACGGAGACCCCAAAACTATTTCCTCATGGTGATAAACTCCTTATAAAGTAACTGATTGACACAGAGTAAATAGTCTTCTAGATACGTTCCAGAACTGTGTGGACACCCCTTCAAATGAGTGGATTCGGCTATTTCAGCCACACCGTTGCTGACAGGTGTCTAAAATCGAGCACACAGCCATGCAATCTCCATAGACAACCATTGACAGTAGAATGGCCCATACTGTTGTGGCTGCTTTGAGTGATGTATTGTTGTCTCTACCTTCTTGCCCTTTGTGCTGTTGTCTGTGTCCAATAATGACTGTACCATGTGTTGTGTCGTCGTCTAGGAGTAACAGCGGCTCGGCCTCGAAGTGGTAGGCCACACAAGCTCACAGAATGGGACCGCTGAGTGCTGAAACGCGGAGCGAGTAAAAATAGTCTGTCCTTGGTTGCAACACTCACTACCAAGTGCCAAACTGCCTCTGGAAGCAACGCCAGCAAAATAACTGTTTGTCGGGAGCTTCATGAAATGGGTTCCATAGTCGAGCTGCCGTACACAACCCTAAGATCACCATGTGCAATGCTAAGTGTCGGCTGGAGTGGTGTAAAGCTCGCTGGAGCAGTAGAAACCCGTTCTCTGGAGCGATGAATCACGCTTCACCATCTGGCAGTCTGACAGACGAATCTGGGTTTGGCGGATGACAGGAGAATGCTACCTGCCCGAATGCATAGTGCTAATTGTAAAGTTTGGTGGAGGAGGAATAATGGTCTGGGGCTGTTTTTCATGGTTCACGCTAGACCCCTTAGTTCCAGTGAAGGGACATCTTAACACTACAGTATACAATGACATTCTAGACGATTTTGTGCTTCCAACTTTGTGGCAACAGTTTGGGGAAGGCCCTTTCCTATTTCAGCATGTCAATGCCCCCGTACACAAAGCGAGATCCATACAGAAATGGTTTGTCGAGATTGTGTGAATGAACTTGACTGGCCTGCACAAAGCCCTGAACTCAACCCCATCGAACAACTTTGGGATGAATTGGAACACAGACTGCGAACCAGACCTAATCGCCCAACATCAGCGCCAGAACTCACTAACGCTCTTGACTGAATGGAAGCAAGTCCTTGCAGCAAATGTTCCAACATCTAGTGGAAAGCCTTCCCAGAAGAGTGGAGGCTGCTGTGGCAGCAAAGGGGGGTACAACTCCATATTAACGCCCATGACTTTGGAATAAGATGTTCGACAAGCAGGGGTCCACATACTTTGTACCTGGGAGTATCTCGTCTTATAGATAGTTCTGTAAGGTATAATACTCTCTCTGTTTCTACCTTGCTTCCATGACCCTCGCTAGTAAACAAGCCACAGGGAAGCTCAGTCTTTGATTAATCCACAACTTCTTGGCAATCTGTTCTCTGCCCAGCAATCCCCATTCAGCATTTCCCCAACAGCATACAAAGGAAATGGACTGAACAGAGTGATGCTAACGTTGCTACAAGATAACACTGATAACATTGTTAGCGCACAGCTGTGCTGTCCAGATGACAGGATAGTATCGCTGTTAGCTTCAGATGCTAGCAGGGTACACATACTAGCATGCTGAGCACTCTTCCAAGTTTGTGATCTGAAGGCAGTCAGTGTCCACACAGTCATCAACAAACAAGCAGATACAGTGGAACAACTCAACTCCCCATGTTCAGTAGCAAAATAATAATGACATTACCAGTGGAACTACAATTCTCAGTATGTGGCATACAAACTGCAAACAAAGAAAACAGAGGAACACACCCACTGATATATCAATCCAAGACAACCCAAAGCTTCCGCTAAGCTTCAACCTCCTCCACCCACTGTTCTTTCTTGTGTTTCTTTGACAGAAAGGCAGTGTTAGTTTTGCTCTGAGAGAGGAGAGGAAATGCATACCTTGTGACGGCTGCCTGGCGGTGACGTGGCTGCTGCTGCTGCTGCTGCTGCGTGACAGGACTAGCCCTGGTACGACCAACAACTGAGCACTCTCACACACACTGGAGAGAAGGGGGAGAGGGAACGAGAGACAGCGTGCTGGAGAGCACAAGTCCCTCCCTCTCTCCTTGCTACCCTGGTGAGCATTCTGTTCTGTCTTTTGCTCTCTCGTACACACACACAACCACTCCCTCTCTCCCCCTTGTTTATTCTCCCTCCTTTTATCTTCCTGTGTATGCTAGCTCTCTTTTGAGAAAGCTCCTTTGGTTTTCCCGCAGTAACTCCGATTCTCTCTAATGTATCCCTTTTGTCGGTTGTTTTGCTGCCACTCATGCACACACACAAAATCAAAACAACACTGTCTCAGACACCATGTGTCTCTGTTCATTCCAAGCCTTTCTGCACCAATAACTGCCAGCAGCCCACCTGATTTCCCCAGACATCAAAAAGCAAAACCAACACCCCAGCAAGCGACCAATGGAGACACAACAACCGACTCAGACCATCACCATGTTATTCCAGCCCGACTAGGTGTTCAGCCTCGCTTCAGCCTCATTAATGCTTCCGTTTTCTCGGTTGCTGAGTCAAAGACCCAGCAGGGAAAACAAGTTAAGATGGGACGATGAGGGGACGTGAAGGGGACGTGGACGGGGCGATGAGGGGACGTGGAGGGGACGTGGAGGGGGCGATGAGGGGACGTGGAGGGGACGTGGAAGGGGCGATGAGGGGACGTGGAGGGGGCGATGAGGGGACGTTGAGGGGACGTTGAGGGGCGTGAGGGGCGTGGAGGGGCCGTGGAAGGGGCGATGAGGGGACGTGGAAGGGGCGATGAGGGGACGTGGAGGGGGCGATGAGGGGACGTTGAGGGGACGTGGAGGGGGCGATGTCTTAAGTGGTTTCACAAAGATAGTGTGGCTTTCTTCTCCTCCCGATACGTTTTCATTTGCCAGCAATGAAGTGATCAATGGGGCAACTAAAAAAAGCCAAAAAAGAAGTGAACTTGGAAGAGTGCCAACTGGGTTAAAGGAAAGGCCATTCATTTGGGCTGGTCTAGACGAGCCTCTGGAGGAGCGAGTGAAGCAGGTAGAGGTACGGTGGACAGATTCAACCATGGTGAATCTGTAACTTGGACAGTGAAGGCCCTGTTATTTTATTATTCTTTAAAGGGATCGGAATTTCAAGGAGAAAAGAGACAGATAGTAGGAGCATATACAGATGGCCTAACGTGGTCTGGTGTCAGGCGCTTAAGACCACACTGAAGGCCCTGTTTTGAAGTCAGGGTTACACTGAAGGCCCTGTTTTGAAGTCAGGCTTACACTGAAAGCCCTGTTTTGAAGTCAGGCTTACACTGAAAGCCCTGTTTTGAAGTCAGGGTTACACTGAAAGCCCTGTTTTGAAGTCAGGGTTACACTGAAAGCCCTGTTTTGAAGTCAGGGTTACACTGAAGGCCCTGTTTTGAAGTCAGGGTTACACTGAAAGCCCTGTTTTGAAGTCAGGGTTACACTGAAAGCCCTGTTTTGAAGTCAGGGTTACACTGAAAGCCCTGTTTTGAAGTCAGGGTTACACTGAAAGCCCTGTTTTGAAGTCAGGGTTACACTGAAAGCCCTGTTTTGAAGTCAGGGTGACACTGAAGGCCCTGTTTTGAAGTCAGGGTTACACTGAAGGCCCTGTTTTGAAGTCAGGGTTACACTGAAGGCCCTGTTTTGAAGTCAGGGTTACACTGAATGCCCTGTTTTGAAGTCAGGGATACATTGAAGGCCCTGTTCTGAAGTCAGGGTTACACTGAAGGCCCTGTTTTGAAGTCAGGGTTACACTGAAGGCCCTGTTTTGAAGTCAGCGTTACACTGAAGGCCCTGTTTTGAAGTCAGCGTTACACTGAAGGCCCTGTTTTGAAGTCAGGGTTACACTGAAGGCCCTGTTTTGAAGTCAGGTTTACACTGAAGGCCCTGTTTTGAAGTCAGGGTTAAACTCCAAGGGTACAGAATGAGGCATCATATTTTCTCAGGAGGCGTCATATGACAACAAAAACATCTACATTCAACATAATCTAATTGTGATCACATGGGAGAAAACTGGGCTATTGTTATACACATTTTGTTTTCAGACTTTTCTACATAGGGCCAGGCTGAACACTAGCTGGCATGATGACACAGGCTGTATCCCATAGGGCCAGGCTGAACACTAGCTGGCATGATGACACAGGCTGCATCCCATAGGGCCAGGCTGAACACTAGCTGGCATGATGACACAGGCTGCATCCCATAGGGCCAGGCTGAACACTAGCTGGCATGATGACACAGGCTGCATCCCATAGGGCCAGGCTGAACACTAGCTGGCATGATGACACAGGCTGCATCCCATAGGGCCAGGCTGAACACTAGCTGGCATGATGACACAGGCTGCATCCCATAGGGCCAGGCTGAACACTAGCTGGCATGATGACACAGGCTGCATCCCATAGGGCCAGGCTGAACACTAGCTGGCATGATGACACAGGCCCTGGTCAAAAGTAGTGCACTATATAGGGAATAGGGTGCCATTTGTGATGCATCCATAGAAACAACAAGCCTGCATGATTTCCTGTATCTGGCGTGGGTTGTGCCCAGAGAGGAACAGAAGGTGTGAGAGGGGTCAGACAAGTGGTTGGGATGACAGCCACTTCAATAGATGTTTGCACTCCTTCAGTGGCTTATTGCTGACCTTCCACACAAGCTAAATAACGCTAGGCGATATAGCTACTGTTTGCTTCCACAAGGTGTATTTCAGGAAAGGTAATTGCACCTTTGAGACCAGGCTGCAAGTATCGTCCAAGGACAAATATTGCAAAACGTTGTTTTGAGAGCGGTTTGGAAACCCGCCATCCAGAGACTGGGTCTAGACAGAAACGCTCCAAAAGTGAACAGCTTTAAAAGCCGTTCCATTGACCATAACTGGCTCAACTTGAAGACCTCCCAGCATCCTTCAGTCGTCTAGTGGCTTCAGCTCAGTGGGCTAACACAATGTTGTGATGCACAGGAGACCCAGGTTGGAACCCAGTCAGTCTCAAAAGTACCAGAGATGTCATTTTACATCAGTAAGGCAAATTCTAGCATAATGACTGGTTCTAGACAGAAACATTTGCATAAATTCCAAAATATTTATTTAGTGGCAAAAACACTAGCGAGCTACATCTCACAACCCACCCCTAAAAATCTAGATCAATGAGGTACATTGTTGAAGAAAAGAAACTGCATGTGATGCTATACAATCTCATTCACCACCTGCACAAATATACTTTCAGGGCTCCTGAGTGGTGCAGCGGTCTAAGGCACTGTGTCTCAGTGCTAGAGGCGTCACTACAGTCCATGGTTCAATTCCAGGCTGTATCACAACTGGCCGTGATTGGGAGTCCCATAGGGCGGCGCACAATTGGCCCAGCGTCGTCCGGGTTTGGCCTCCATTGTAAATAAGAGTTTGTTCTTAACTGGCTTGCCTAGTTAAATAAAGGTTAAATCAAAAATGACTGGTACAGTATAAATGTAGCCTGCTGAGAAGGGTCATGATTCCTGTGAAGAGGGAAACGGGGCCTGGGGGTTCGGCCTAAGCAGAAAGAAAGTTGATTTCCACTGCCACAAAACCTAGCCGGTTTCTCACACTCTGCTGAGGGAGGAGACAACAGAAGAACAGAGAATTGCCTCTACTAAACTCCAGACAAACAAACATTTCGTACTCACCATAATAACGAGTGATCAGAGGCTCATTTTCAGCTGAGATGAGTCCAGATACCATTAGTCTAGAGGACTCTACCAGCCCAGCTGAGATGAGTCCAGATACCATTAGTCGAGAAGACTCTACCAGTCCAGCTGAGTCCAGATACCATTAGCCTAGAGGACTCTACCAGGCCAGCCCAGCTGAGTCCAGATACCATTAGCTTAGAGGACTCTACCTGTGTATTTAAGTATCTGACTGAGCGGTGGTAGGCAGAAGCAGGCGAATAAACATTCATTCAAACAATACTTTCGTGCGTTTTGCCAGCAGCTCTTTGTTGTGCGTCAAGCATTGCGCTGTTTATGACTTCAACCCTATCAACTCCCGAAATGAGGCTGGTGTGACCGAAGTGAAATGGCTGGTTAGTTAGCGCGCGCTAATAGCGTTTCAAACTTTACTCGCTCTGAGCCTTGGGGTGGTTGTTTCCCTTGCTCTGCATGGGTAACGCTGCTTCGATGTGGTGGCTGTTGTCGTTGTGTTGCTGGTTCGAGCCCAGGGAGGAGCAAGGAGAGGGGCGGAAGCTATACTGTTACACTGGCAATACTAATGTGCCTATAAGAACATCCAATAGTCAAAGGTTAATGAAATACAAACGGTATAGAGGGAAATAGTCCTATAATAACTACAACCTAAAACTTCTTACCTGGGAATATTGAAGACTCATGTTAAAAGGGACCACCAGCTTTCATATGTTCTCATGTTCTGAGCAAGGAACTTAAACGTTAGCTTTCTTACATGGCACATATTGCACTTTTACTTTCCAACACTTTGTTTTTGCATTATTTAAACCAAATTGAACATGTTTCATTATCTACTTGAGGCTAAATTGATTTTATTGATGTATTATATTAAGTTAAAAAGTGTTCATTCAGTATTGTTGTAATTGTCATTATTACAAATACTTTTTTTATTTTTTAAATCGGCCATTTAGTCCTCCAATAAACGGTATCGGCGTTGAAAAATCATAATCGGTCGACCTCTAGTCCAGATACCATTAGTCTAGAGGACTCCACCAGCCCAGCTGAGATGAGTCCAGGTACCATTAGTCTAGAGAACTCCACCAGCCCAGCTGAGATGAGTCCAGGTACCATTAGTCTAGAGAACTCCACCAGCCCAGCTGAGATGAGTCCAGATACCATTAGTCTAGAGAACTCCACCAGCCCAGCTGAGATGAGTCCAGATACCATTAGTCTAGAGAACTCCACCAGCCCAGCTGAGATGAGTCCAGATACCATTAGTCTAGAGAACTCCACCAGCCCAGCTGAGATGAGTCCAGATACCATTAGTCTAGAGAACTCCACCAGCCCAGCTGAGATGAGTCCAGATACCATTAGTCTAGAGAACTCCACCAGCCCAGCTGAGATGAGTCCAGATACCATTAGTCTAGAGAACTCCACCAGCCCAGCTGAGATGAGTCCAGATACCATTAGTCTAGAGAACTCCACCAGCCCAGCTGAGATGAGTCCAGATACCATTAGTCTAGAGAACTCCACCAGCCCAGCTGAGATGAGTCCAGATACCATTAGTCTAGAGAACTCCACCAGCCCAGCTGAGATGAGTCCAGATACCATTAGTCTAGAGAACTCCACCAGCCCAGCTGAGATGAGTCCAGATACCATTAGTCTAGAGAACTCCACCAGCCCAGCTGAGATGAGTCCAGATACCATTAGTCTAGAGAACTCCACCAGCCCAGCTGAGATGAGTCCAGATACCATTAGTCTAGAGAACTCCACCAGCCCAGCTGAGATGAGTCCAGATACCATTAGTCTAGAGAACTCCACCAGCCCAGCTGAGATGAGTCCAGATACCATTAGTCTAGAGAACTCCACCAGCCCAGCTGAGATGAGTCCAGAGGACTCCACCAGCCCAGCTGAGATGAGTCCAGATACCATTAGTCTAGAGAACTCCACCAGCACAACTGAGATGAGTCCAGATACCATTAGTCTAGAGGACTCCACCAGCCCAGCTGAGATGAGTCCAGATACCATTAGTCTAGAGAACTCCACCAGCCCAGCTGAGATGAGTCCAGATATCATTAGTCTAGAGAACTCCACCAGCCCAGCTGAGTCCAGATACCATTAGTCTAGAGGACTCCACCAGCCCAGCTGAGATGAGTCCAGATACAATTAGTCTAGAGAACTCCACCAGCCCAGCTGAGATGAGTCCAGATACCATTAGTCTAGAGAACTCCACAAGCCCAGCTGAGATGCGTCCAGATACCATTAATCTAGCAGAGCAGAGCAGACCAGCACCAACTTCATCATAATTACAGTTGACAGACTGACAGGGAAACTGCGTCCCAGATGGCACCCTAAAAGGGACACATCCAGACTGTCTGATGCACTAGGTCCATGGAAACAGGATACTGGCATTTGCTCTGTTGTCCGACCAGTAAAGGGTTAAGACCTGAACAAACCAGAAGGCCTCACATCACTTGTACTGACACACAAAGGAGTACAAGCACACACCCAGAACTGACCTCAGATCAGTGAACTTGTGAAAATTCCCATGAAATACAGGAACAAAACTAAACCTGTCAGCTTCTTTTAAACCGACCAGTGGTTATTGTGGGCTGCCTGGTGTGAGTACCTTCCCTTAACAGCGACTACCTCTCAGCGGCGTTATCTTAACAGTCTCTACCTCTCAGCGGTGTTATCTTAACAGTCTCTACCTCTCAGCGGTGTTATCTTAACAGTCTCTACCTCTCAGCGGTGTTATCTTAACAGTCTCTACCTCTCAGCGGCGTTATCTTAACAGTCTCTACCTCTCAGCGGCGTTATCTTAACAGTCTCTACCTCTCAGCGGCGTTATCTTAACAGTCTCTACCTCTCAGCGGTGTTATCTTAACAGTCTCTACCTCTCAGCGGTGTTATCTTAACAGTCTCTACCTCTCAGCGGCGTTATCTTAACAGTCTCTACCTCTCAGCGGCGTTATCTTAACAGTCTCTACCTCTCAGCGGTGTTATCTTAACAGTCTCTACCTCTCAGCGGCGTTATCTTAACAGTCTCTACCTCTCAGCGGCGTTATCTTAACAGTCTCTACCTCTCAGCGGTGTTATCTTAACAGTCTCTACCTCTCAGCGGTGTTATCTTAACAGTCTCTACCTCTCAGCGGTGTTATCTTAACAGTCTCTACCTCTCAGCGGTGTTATCTTAACAGTCACTACCTCTCAGCGGTGTTATCTTAACAGTCTCTACCTCTCAGCGGTGTTATCTTAACAGTCTCTACCTCTCAGCGGTGTTATCTTAACAGTCACTACCTCTCAGCGGTGTTATCTTAACAGTCTCTACCTCTCAGCGGCGTTATCTTAACAGTCTCTACCTCTCAGCGGCGTTATCTTAACAGTCTCTACCTCTCAGCGGCGTTATCTTAACAGTCTCTACCTCTCAGCGGCGTTATCTTAACAGTCTCTACCTCTCAGCGGCGTTATCTTAACAGTCTCTACCTCTCAGCGGCGTTATCTTAACAGTCTCTACCTCTCAGCGGCGTTATCTTAACAGTCTCTACCTCTCAGCGGCGTTATCTTAACAGTCTCTACCTCTCAGCGGCGTTATCTTAACAGCTCTACCTCTCAGCGGCGTTATCTTAACAGCTCTCAGCAGGTTATCTTAACAGTACTACCTCTCAGCGGTGTTATCTTAACAGCGACTACCTCTCAGCGGTGTTATCTTAACAGCGACTACCTCTCAGCGGTGTTATCTTAACAGCGACTACCTCTCAGCGGTGTTATCTTAACAGCGACTACCTCTCAGCGGTGTTATCTTAACAGCGACTACCTCTCAGCGGTGTTATCTTAACAGCGACTACCTCTCAGCGGTGTTATCTTAACAGCGACTACCTCTCAGCGGTGTTATCTTAACAGCGACTACCTCTCAGCGGTGTTATCTTAACAGCGACTACCTCTCAGCGGTGTTATCTTAACAGTCTCTACCTCTCAGCGGTGTTATCTTAACAGCTCTACCTCTCAGCGGTGTTATCTTAACAGCGACTACCTCTCAGCGGTGTTATCTTAACAGCGACTACCTCTCAGCGGTGTTATCTTAACAGCGACTACCTCTCAGCGGTGTTATCTTAACAGCGACTACCTCTCAGCGGTGTTATCTTAACAGCGACTACCTCTCAGCGGTGTTATCTTAACAGTCTCTACCTCTCAGCGGCGTTATCTTAACAGTCTCTACCTCTCAGCGGCGTTATCTTAACAGTCTCTACCTCTCAGCGGCGTTATCTTAACAGTCTCTACCTCTCAGCGGCGTTATCTTAACAGTCTCTACCTCTCAGCGGTGTTATCTTAACAGTCTCTACCTCTCAGCGGCGTTATCTTAACAGTCTCTACCTCTCAGCGGCGTTATCTTAACAGTCTCTACCTCTCAGCGGTGTTATCTTAACAGTCTCTACCTCTCAGCGGTGTTATCTTAACAGTCTCTACCTCTCAGCGGCGTTATCTTAACAGTCTCTACCTCTCAGCGGCGTTATCTTAACAGTCTCTACCTCTCAGCGGCGTTATCTTAACAGTCTCTACCTCTCAGCGGCGTTATCTTAACAGTCTCTACCTCTCAGCGGCGTTATCTTAACAGTCTCTACCTCTCAGCGGCGTTATCTTAACAGTCTCTACCTCTCAGCGGCGTTATCTTAACAGTCTCTACCTCTTCTGAGACATTCAGCTGTAATAACAGCGGCGTTATCTTAACAGTCTCTACCTCTCAGCGGCGTTATCTTAACAGTCTCTACCTCTCAGCGGCGTTATCTTAACAGTCTCTACCTCTCAGCGGAGTTATCTTAACAGTCTCTACCTCTCAGCGGCGTTATCTTAACAGTCTCTACCTCTCAGCGGCGTTATCTTAACAGTCTCTACCTCTCAGCGGACATTATCTTAACAGTCTCTACCTCTCAGCGGCGTTATCTTAACAGTCTCTACCTCTCAGCGGCGTTATCTTAACAGTCTCTACCTCTCAGCGGCGTTATCTTAACAGTCTCTACCTCTCAGCGGCGTTATCTTAACAGTCTCTACCTCTCAGCGGCGTTATCTTAACAGTCTCTACCTCTCAGCGGCGTTATCTTAACAGTCTCTACCTCTCAGCGGACGTTATCTTAACAGTCTCTACCTCTCAGCTGAGACATTATCTTAACAGTCTCTACCTCTCAGCGGTGTTATCTTAACAGTCTCTACCTCTCAGCGGTGTTATCTTAACAGTCTCTACCTCTCAGCGGCGTTATCTTAACAGTCTCTACCTCTCAGCGGCGTTATCTTAACAGTCTCTACCTCTCAGCGGTGTTATCTTAACAGTCTCTACCTCTCAGCGGCATTATCTTAACAGTCTCTACCTCTCAGCGGACATTCAGTTATCTTAACAGTCTCTACCTCATTATCTTAACAGTCTCTAGCGGCGTTATCTTAACAGTCTCTACCTCTCAGCGGTGTTATCCCTTAACAGTCTCTACCTCTCAGCTGAACTGCATTATCTTAACAGTCTCTACCATCCCTAGACTGGCGTTATCTTAACAGTGCTCTACCTCTCAGCGGCGTTATCTTAACAGTCTCTACCTCTCAGCGGTGTTATCTTAACAGTCTCTACCTCTCAGCGGTGTTATCTTAACAGTCTCTACCTCTCAGCGGTGTTACCTTAACAGTCACTACCTCTCAGCAGTGTAGGAACAGGTATCTCCTGAACTGTTCACCTGCCTGAGGGAGGCATCCCTAGATGGTCTTTCATCCATTGCCTAGGGGACCTAGACTGAGACATTCAGCTTAGTGCTATGAAGGAGGCATCCCTAGACTGGGACATTCAGCTGTATATAAGGCATCCTAAACTGAGAGAGCTGGCCTAAGCCCACAGAGGACATTCAGTATTAACACTGCCTGAGGGAGCATCCCTAGACACAGACATTCAGCAGGCTTATTCCTGAGGGAGGCATCCCTAGACTGAGACATTCAGCTTAATAACACTGCCTGGGCATCCAGACTGAGACATTCAGCTTGTGCTAAATCCCTAGTTCACATTCAGCTGTACAGGGGACAGGGCACCATTTGGGAGGCATCCCTAGACTGAGACATTCAGCTGTAATAACACTGTCTGAGGGAGGCATCCCTAGACTGAGAGACAATCAGCTGTAATAACACTGACTGAGGGAGGCATCCCTAGACTGAGAGATATTCAGCTGTAATAACACTGCCTGAGGGAGGCATCCCTAGACTGAGAGACATTCAGCTGTAATAACACTGCCTGAGGGAGGCATCCCTAGACTGAGAGACATTCAGCTGTTATAACACTGCCTGAGGGAGGCATCCCTAGACTGAGAGACATTCAGCTGTTATAACACTGCCTGAGGGAGGCATCCCTAGACTGAGAGACATTCAGCTGTAATAACACTGCCTGAGGGAGGCATCCCTAGACTGAGAGACATTCAGCTGTAATAACACTGCCTGAGGGAGGCATCCCTAGACTGAGAGACATTCAGCTGTAATAACACTGCCTGAGGGAGGCATCCCTAGACTGAGAGACATTCAGCTGTAATAACACTGCCTGAGGGAGGCATCCCTAGACTGAGAGACATTCAGCTGTAATAACACTGCCTGAGGGAGGCATCCCTAGACTGAGAGACATTCAGCTGTAATAACACTGCCTGAGGGAGGCATCCCTAGACTGAGAGACATTCAGCTGTTATAACACTGCCTGAGGGAGGCATCCCTAGACTGAGAGACATTCAGCTGTAATAACACTGCCTGAGGGAGGCATCCCTAGACTGAGAGACATTCAGCTGTAATAACACTGCCTGAGGGAGGCATCCCTAGACTGAGAGACATTCAGCTGTAATAACACTGCCTGAGGGAGGCATCCCTAGACTGAGAGACATTCAGCTGTAATAACACTGCCTGAGGGAGGCATCCCTAGACTGAGAGACATTCAGCTGTAATAACACTGCCTGAGGGAGGCATCCCTAGACTGAGAGACATTCAGCAGTAATAACACTGCCTGAGGGAGGCATCCCTAGACTGAGACATTCAGCAGTAATAACACTGCCTGAGGGAGGCATCCCTAGACTGAGACATTCAGCAGTAATAACACTGCCTGAGGGAGGCATCCCTAGACTGAGAGACATTCAGCTGTAATAACACTGCCTGAGGGAGGCATCCCTAGACTGAGAGACATTCAGCTGTTATAACACTGCCTGAGGGAGGCATCCCTAGACTGAGACATTCAGCTGTTATAACACTGCCTGAGGGAGGCATCCCTAGACTGAGAGACATTCAGCTGTAATAACACTGCCTGAGGGAGGCATCCCTAGACTGAGAGACATTCAGCTGTAATAACACTGCCTGAGGGAGGCATCCCTAGACTGAGAGACATTCAGCTGTAATAACACTGCCTGAGGGAGGCATCCCTAGACTGAGAGACATTCAGCTGTTATAACACTGCCTGAGGGAGGCATCCCTAGACTGAGAGACATTCAGCTGTAATAACACTGCCTGAGGGAGGCATCCCTAGACTGAGAGACATTCAGCTGTTATAACACTGCCTGAGGGAGGCATCCCTAGACTGAGACATTCAGCTGTAATAACACTGCCTGAGGGAGGCATCCCTAGACTGAGACATTCAGCTGTAATAACACTGCCTGAGGGAGGCATCCCTAGACTGAGAGACATTCAGCTGTTATAACACTGCCTGAGGGAGGCATCCCTAGACTGAGAGATATTCAGCTGTAATAACACTGCCTGAGGGAGGCATCCCTAGACTGAGAGACATTCAGCTGTAATAACACTGCCTGAGGGAGGCATCCCTAGACTGAGAGACATTCAGCTGTAATAACACTGCCTGAGGGAGGCATCCCTAGACTGAGAGACATTCAGCTGTAATAACACTGCCTGAGGGAGGCATCCCTAGACTGAGAGACATTCAGCTGTAATAACACTGCCTGAGGGAGGCATCCCTAGACTGAGAGACATTCAGCTGTTATAACACTGCCTGAGGGAGGCATCCCTAGACTGAGACATTCAGCTGTTATAACACTGCCTGAGGGAGGCATCCCTAGACTGAGAGACATTCAGCTGTAATAACACTGCCTGAGGGAGGCATCCCTAGACTGCGAGACATCCAGCTGTAATAACACTGCCTGAGGGAGGCATCCCTAGACTGAGAGACATTCAGCTGTAATAACACTGCCTGAGGGAGGCATCCCTAGACTGAGAGACATTCAGCTGTAATAACACTGCCTGAGGGAGGCATCCCTAGACTGAGAGACATTCAGCTGTAATAACACTGCCTGAGGGAGGCATCCCTAGACTGAGAGACATTCAGCTGTAATAACACTGCCTGAGGGAGGCATCCCTAGACTGAGAGACATTCAGCTGTAATAACACTGCCTGAGGGAGGCATCCCTAGACTGAGAGACATTCAGCTGTAATAACACTGCCTGAGGGAGGCATCCCTAGACTGAGAGACATTCAGCTGTAATAACACTGTCTGAGGGAGGCATCCCTAGACTGAGAGACATTCAGCTGTAATAACACTGCCTGAGGGAGGCATCCCTAGACTGAGAGACATTCAGCTGTAATAACACTGCCTGAGGGAGGCATCCCTAGACTGAGAGACATTCAGCTGTAATAACACTGCCTGAGGGAGGCATCCCTAGACTGAGAGACATTCAGCTGTAATAACACTACCGGAGGGAGGCCAGCCGGGTATTAGGCTCTGACACACACACACACACACACCTCTGAATGGAATCAAAAAGTGACATTTTTGCGATGTATTTCCCATCGCCGTCCGTTCAGTTTAACTGTGGCAGTCTGATGAAAACCCCCCAAATCCCTTCTATCTATCTATCTATCTATCTATCTATCTATCTATCGATCTATCTATCTATCTATCTATCTATCGATCTATAGACACACACACATATATACATACATACATATAAATATAGATGGAATTGTTTTTGTGTGTGTGTGTCAGGTCTAGTATAAGTGACTAAGAGAAACAACTTAATAGAAGATGCTGGAAGTGGTCTGTCAGAAACTGGACTCCAGCCCAGACCACTGAAAGCCTTCAATAAACTGTTCTTTACTGTGCAGATCATTTGTCTGTTGTTGGAGCCAATCCCAGCTACCCTGATCTTTGTTATTGTGTTTGCTGCTAATCCCTCTCATGTTTCAGTAAACAACAGCAAGAACCACCATCCACAATAAACCCATTGGGGAGTCTTGCACAGTCATGCCACAACAGCAGCTTGTCATTTGTGGACCGTAGGAACGCACTTCGTCGGCATCATAGTCTCGGGAGACCATTCAGAGAAATTCCCACACTGAAATATTCCAACAATTAAAGTCTAACCTGCTCCCTCATTAGCTGAGAGGAATAGAAAGGATATATGAACCAAATGGCACCCTATTCCCTATATAGTGCACTACTTTGGCCCATAGGGTTCTGGTCTAAAGTACTGCACCATCGGGAATAGGGTGTCATTTGGGACGAAGACAGGGTCTTAGTATTAATTTTTTGGGAGCGGTACTTTTTACCCCTTTTTCTCCCCAATTTCGGTAGTTACAGTCTTGTCCCATCACTGCAAGTCCCGTACGGATTTGGGAGAGCTGGCGACCGAGGTCAGTGTGCAGGCGCCCGGCCGCCACAAGGGATGAGGCGCCTGGGACGAGGACATCCCAGCCGGCCAAACCCTCCCTTAACCCGGACGACGCTGGGCCAATTGTGTGCCGCCTCATGAGTCTCCCGGTCACGGCCGGCTGCAACGCAGCACGGGATGGAACCCGGATCTGTAGTGACGCCTCCGGTGCCTTAGACCGCTGCGCCACTCGGGAGGCTCAGACAGGGTCTTTGTCCTGTTACTGTATAATCCCACTGATGCCAGTGTGTGACACCCCTGAGAGACGGCCTGTTCTGTCATCACAGGACTCATCTGGAGCTCATTGCCTTCACACCCGCTGCAAGAAAAGCCAATGAGGATTATGATTAAGTTGAGATAATGTTTCTCCAATAGCAGAAGGCTTAGGGCTGAGCGATAAGGGCTAAAAATCATTTAAAAAATACATTTAAAAAAATGTATGGCCGATTCCTGATATATCGATGTTTTAAACGTTCTCTATAGATAAGCCTTGTTGCGCAATTAAAGGTCAATACATTGCATTTCAAACAGTCAGCAATAATCTAATGAATTCAGATCACTGATCTGTCGAGGAAAATCACCTTTTATGTAACCAGAACCATTAACAACTCACATCCACAAATAATGACTCACTTATTGTAGCAAGCTGCACAGTGCACACAGCAGGAGGAGGGCTTGGTGTCTGTGGAGTGGGAAGGTGCACAGTGCACACAGCAGGAGGAGGAGGGGTTGGTGTCTATGGAGTGGGAAGGTGCACAGTGCACACAGCAGGAGGAGGAGGGGTTGGTGTCTATGGAGTGGGAAGGTGCACAGTGCACACAGCAGGAGGAGGAGGGGTTGGTGTCTATGGAGTGGGAAGGTGCACAGTGCACACAGCAGGAGGAGGAGGGGTTGGTGTCTATGGAGTGGGAAGGTGAACAGTGCACACAGCAGGAGGAGGAGGGGTTGGTGTCTGTGGAGTGGGAAGGTGAACAGTGCACACAGCAGGAGGAGGAGGGGCTTGGTGTCTGTGGAGTGGGAAGGTGAACAGTGCACACAGCAGGAGGAGGGCTTGGTGTCTGTGGAGTGGGAAGGTGAACAGTGCACACAGCAGGAGGAGGAGGGGCTGGTGTCTGTGGAGTGGGAAGGTGAACAGTGCACACAGCAGGAGGAGGAGGGGATGGTGTCTGTGGAGTGGGAAGGTGAACAGTGCACACAGCAGGAGGAGGGGATGGTGTCTGTGGAGTGGGAAGGTGAACAGTGCATGGTGTCTGTGGAGTGGGAAGGTGCACAGTGCACACAGCAGGAGGAGGGCTTGGTGTCTGTGGAGTGGGAAGGTGAACAGTGCACACAGCAGGAGGAGGAGGGGATGGTGTCTGTGGAGTGGGAAGGTGCAGTGCACACAGCAGGAGGAGGGGGGCTGGTGTCTGTGGAGTGGGAAGGTGCACAGTGCACACAGCAGGAGGAGGGCTTGGTGTCTGTGGAGTGGGAAGGTGAACAGTGCACACAGCAGGAGGAGGGGATGGTGTCTGTGGAGTGGGAAGGTGCACAGTGCACACAGCAGGAGGAGGGGGGCTTGGTGTCTGTGGAGTGGGAAGGTGCACAGTGCACACAGCAGGAGGAGGAGGGGATGGTGTCTGTGGAGTGGGAAGGTGCACAGTGCAAACAGCAGGAGGAGGGGATGGTGTCTGTGGAGTGGGAAGGTGCACAGTGCACAGTGCACACAGCAGGAGGAGGGCTTGGTGTCTGTGGAGTGGGAAGGTGCACAGTGCACACAGCAGGAGGAGGAGGGGATGGTGTCTGTGGAGTGGGAAGGTGAACAGTGCACACAGCAGGAGGAGGATGGTGTCTGTGGATGGGAAGGTGAACAGTGCACACAGCAGGAGGAGGGAGCTGGTGTCTGTGGAGTGGGAAGGTGAACAGTGCACACAGCTGTGGAGTGGGAAGGTGAACAGTGCACACAGCAGGAGGAGGGGATGGTGTCTGTGGAGTGGGAAGGTGAACAGTGCACACAGCAGGAGGAGGGGATGGTGTCTGTGGAGTGGGAAGGTGAACAGTGCACACAGCAGAGATGGAGCGAAGCTACTTTAAACATGGGAATTGATGGGAATTGATGTAAAATATATCACTAGTCACTTTAAACAATGCTACCTAATATAATGTTTACATACCCTACATTATTTATCTCATATGTATACGTATATACTGTACTCTATATCATCTACTGCATCTTTATGTAATACATGTATCACTAGCCACTTTAAACTATGCCACTTTGTTTACATACCCTACATTTCTCATCTCATATGTACAGTGCGTTGCGAAAGTATTCGGCCCCCTTGAACTTTGCGACCTTTTGCCACATTTCAGGCTTCAAACATAAAGATATAAAACTGTATTTTTTTTGTGAAGAATCAACAACATGTGGGACACAATCATGAAGTGTAACAACATTTATTGGATATTTCAAACTTTTTTAACAAATCAAAAACTCAAAAATTGGGCGTGCAACATTATTCAGCCCCTTTACTTTCAGTGCAGCAAACTCTCTCCAGAAGTTCAGTGAGGATCTCTGAATGATCCAATGTGGACCTAAATGACTAATGATGATAAATACAATCCACCTGTGTGTAATCAAGTCTCCGTATAAATTCACCTGCACTGTGATAGTCTCAGAGGTCCGTTAAAAGCGCAGAGAGCATCATGAAGAACAAGGAACACACCAGGCAGGTCCGAGATACTGTTGTGAAGAAGTTTAAAGCCGGATTTGGATATAAAAAGATTTCCCAAGCTTTAAACATCCCAAGGAGCACTGTGCAAGCGATAATATTGAAATGGAAGGAGTATCAGACCACTGCAAATCTACCAAGACCTGGCCGTCCCTCTAAACGTTCAGCTCATACAAGGAGAAGACTGATCAGAGATGCAGCCAAGAGGCCCATGATCACTCTGGATGAACTGCAGAGATCTACAGCTGAGGTGGGAGACTCTGTCCATAGGACAACAGTCAGTCGTATATTGCACAAATCTGGCCTTTATGGAAGAGTGGCAAGAAGAAAGCCATTTCTTAAAGATATCCATAAAAAGTGTTGTTTGAAGTTTGCCACAAGCCACCTGGGAGACACACCAAACATGTGGAAGAAAGTGCTCTGGTCAGATGAAACCAAAATTGAACTTTTTGGCAACAATGCAAAACGTTATGTTTGGCGTAAAAGCAACACAGCTCATCACCCTGAACACACCATCCCCACTGTCAAACATGGTGGTGGCAGCATCATGGTTTGGGCCTGCTTTTCTTCAGCAGGGACAGGGAAGATGGTTAAAATTCATGGGAAGATGGATGGAGCCAAATACAGGACCATTCTGGAAGAAAACCTGATGGAGTCTGGAAAAGACCTGAGACTTGGACGGAGATTTGTCTTCCAACAAGACAATGATCCAAAACATAAAGCAAAATCTACAATGGAATGGTTCAAAAATAAACATATCCAGGTGTTAGAATGGCCAAGTCAAAGTCCAGACCTGAATCCAATCGAGAATCTGTGGAAAGAACTGAAAACTGCTGTTCACAAATGCTCTCCATCCAACCTCACTGAGCTCGAGCTGTTTTGCAAGGAGGAATGGGAAAATGTTTCAGTCTCTCGATGTGCAAAACTGATAGAAACATACCCCAAGCGACTTACAGCTGTAATCGCAGCAAAAGGTGGGGCTACAAAGTATTAACTTAAGGGGGCTGAATAATTTTGCACGCCCAATTTTTCAGTTTTCGATTTCTTAAAAAAGTTTGAAATATCCAATAAATGTCGTTCCACTTCATGATTGTGTCCCACTTGTTGCTGATTCTTCACAAAAAAATAGTTTTATATCTTTATGTTTGAAGCCTGAAATGTGGCAAAAGGTCACCAAGTTCAAGGGGGCCGAATACTTTCGCAAGGAACTGTATATACTGTACTCGATACCATCTACTGCATCTTGCCTATGCCGTTCTGTACCATCACTCATTCATATACCTTTATGTACATATTCTTTATCCCTTTACACTTGTGTTTATAAGGTAGTAGTTTTGGAATTGTTAGGTTAGATTACTCGTTGGTTATTACTGCATTTTCGGAACTAGAAGCACAAGCATTTCGCTACACTCACATTAACATCTGCTAACCATGTGTATGTGACAATTCTTTTTGATTTGGAGTCCAAGACCAAAAAGACAGAATGCTCAAAAACAGAACGACAACCTTAATTCTGCGAACATTGCCCTAAAACAAACATTGGATATTGAGATTCCTCTGACAGGTTTTCAGGGAGGAAGTTGTTCAGGGCCAAACTCAGCCTGTAATCTCATTAGTATTGAACCAATCAACCGCTTGCTTGTCCCTGATATGTCTGATAATGAGCACACTGTTTGAGAGACTCAGAGGGAGGGAGGGACACTCCCTGTTTATGGGTGACTTGCAACACCTGGGGCTCTGACAGAGAACAAGCAGCAGGTTCACAAGGACAGACTAAACACCAGGAAGAGCCCATCATCATCACAACCATCACTCACACATGTCCACATTGTAACAGAGCCTGAGGATCTCAGCTCAGCCTCTACAGCCTTCTGAAGACCCAACCATCATCACAACCATCACTCACACATGTCCACATTGTAACAGAGCCTAAGGATCCCAACTCAGCCTCTACAGCCTTCTGAAGACCCAACCATCATCACAACCATCACTCACACATGTCCACATTGTAACAGAGCCTGAGGATCCCAGCTCAGCCTCTACAGCCTCCTGAAGACCCAACCATCATCACAACCATCACTCACACATGTCCACGTTGTAACAGAGCCTGAGGATCTCAGCTCAGCCTCTACAGCCTTCTGAAGACCCAACCATCATCACAACCATCACTCACACATGTCCACGTTGTAACAGACCCTGAGGATCTCAGCTCAGCCTCTACAGCCGTCTGAAGACACAACCATCACTCACACATGTCCACATTGTAACAGACCCTGAGGATCTCAGCTCAGCCTCTACAGCCGTCTGAAGACTCACACATAGAAGTCCCCATGGAGGACAATCATACTGCAGGACAATCGTACTGCAGGACAATCATACTGGAGGACAATCACACTGGAGGACAATCACACTGGAGGACAATCACACTGGAGGACAATCACACTGGAGGACAATCACACTGGAGGATAATGTGTTCACACTGGAGCTGTGGGGATAATCACACTGGATAGGACATAGCTGTGTTCACGCTGGAGGACATAGCTGTGTTCACACTGGAGGACAGCTGTGTTCACGCTGGGGGAGCTGTGTTCTACGCTGGGGGATAGCTGTGTTCTACGCTGGGGGATAGCTGTGTTCACGCTGGGGGATAGCTGTGTTCTACGCTGATAGCTGTGTTCTACGCTGATGATAGCTGTGTTCTACGCATGTGTTCTACGCTGGGGGATAGCTGTGTTCTATTTTGTGTTTATGTGGGGATAGCTGTGTTCAGCATGTGGGGATAGCTGTGTTCTACGCTGTATAGCTGTGTTTCTACGCTGTGGGGATAGCTGTGTTCTACGCTGTGGGGATAGCTGTGTTCTACGCTGTGGGGATAGCTGTGTTCTACGCTGGGGGGATAGCTGTGTTCTACGCTGTGGGGATAGCTGTGTTCTACGCTGTGGGGATAGCTGTGTTCTACGCTGTGGGGATAGCTGTGTTCTACGCTGGGGGGATAGCTGTGTTCTACGCTGGGGGATAGCTGTGTTCTACGCTGGGGGATAGCTGTGTTCTACGCTGTGGGGATAGCTGTGTTCTGTGTTCTACGCTGTGGGGATAGCTGTGTTCTACGCTGGGGGGATAGCTGTGTTCTACGCTGGGGGGATAGCTGTGTTCTACGCTGTGGGGATAGCTGTGTTCTACGCTGTGGGGATAGCTGTGTTCTACGCTGTGGGGATAGCTGTGTTCTACGCTGTGGGGATAGCTGTGTTCTACGCTGGGGGATAGCTGTGTTCTACGCTGTGGGGATAGCTGTGTTCTACGCTGTGGGGATAGCTGTGTTCTACGCTGTGGGGATAGCTGTGTTCTACGCTGTGGGGATAGCTGTGTTCTACGCTGTGGGGATAGCTGTGTTCTACGCTGTGGGGATAGCTGTGTTCTACGCTGGGGGGATAGCTGTGTTCTACGCTGTGGGGATAGCTGTGTTCTGTGTACGCTGGTGGGTATAGGGGATAGCTGTGTTCTACGCTGGACATGGGGATAGCTGTGTTCATGGTGTGTACGCTGTGGGGATAGCTGTGTTCTGCGCTGTGGGGATAGCTGTGTTCTACGCTGTGGGGATAGCTGTGTTCTACGCTTGTGTGGGGATAGCTGTGTTCTACGCTGTGGGGATAGCTGTGTTCTACGCGGTGGGGATAGCTGTGTAAGTGGACATGGTGTGTAGTGTGTACGTGGACATGGTGTGTAGTGTGTACGTGGACATGGTGTGTAGTGTGTACGTGGACATGGTGTGTAGTGTGTACGTGGACATGGTGTGTAGTGTGTACGTGGACATGGTGTGTAGTGTGTACGTGGACATGGTGTGTAGTGTGTACGTGGACATGGTGTGTAGTGTGTACGTGGACATGGTGTGTAGTGTGTACGTGGACATGGTGTGTAGTGTGTACGTGGACATGGTGTGTAGTGTGTAAGTGGACATGGTGTGTAGTGTGTAAGTGGACATGGTGTGTAGTGTGTAAGTGGACATGGTGTGTAGTGTGTACGTGGACATGGTGTGTAGTGTGTACGTGGACATGGTGTGTAGTGTGTACGTGGACATGGTGTGTAGTGTGTACGTGGACATGGTGTGTAGTGTGGTGTGTAGTGTGTGGACATGGTGTGTAGTGTGTGGTGTGTAGTGTGTACGTGGACATGGTGTGTAGTGTGTACGTGGACATGGTGTGTGTACGTGGTGTGTAGTGTGTACGTGGACATGGTGTGTAGTGTGTACGTGGACATGGTGTGTAGTGTGTACGTGGACATGGTGTGTAGTGTGTAAGTGGACATGGTGTGTAGTGTGTAAGTGGACATGGTGTGTAGTGTGTAAGTGGACATGGTGTGTAGTGTGTACGTGGACATGGTGTGTAGTGTGTACGTGGACATGGTGTGTAGTGTGTACGTGGACATGGTGTGTGTGTGAAAGGACTAGACAGGTTTGATCTTCTCCAGGTTTTCGTCTTCATCATTCATTCACCTCTTCATATTCCTCTCTCTGCTGTTGGCATTCCCACGAGGCATGAAAGTGAGAGGCTAAGCGACCTTTAATGTCCAGCACAAGTGCCTGAAACCGTGACTCAGTGTGGGACTGCCAAAGCTGGTGGCAGGCTAGGAACATGAGCACCGTAGGACATCATTAAGAAACAGAGCCCTGACCTGAACACACCCCTGTTATCATCACTGATAACGACATGACATTAGACAAAGCCACCAATGAGGAAGACCTCCAGGACCATGAGCACCAGAAGAAGACGAAGGCTTTATAACTGGGCTTTACAAGAGAAGAAGCCCAGAGCTATGAGTCCTGAGTCCAGGCAAAAGGGACGTGATGATCCTGCGAGTTGACATTTCCCTGCCCAAGAGAGGAGGGGTGGGGCTTGTACTCACCAGAGCTGTCTCACCGTCGCCCTGGGACTGGGACTCAGAAGAAGAAGAGTCCATGGTTCCACAGAGTGCTGCCTGTTAGAGATGCTCAGAGCTCTGCATGTCTGTGGAAGAGAGAAACAGAGACAGGTAAACATATAGACAGAGGGAGGAAGAGAGAAACAGAGAGAGAGACAGGACATGACAGGTAAACATATAGACAGAGGGAGGAAGAGAGAAACAGAGAGAGAGACAGGACATGACAGGTAAACATATAGACAGAGGGAGGAAGAGAGAAACAGAGAGAGAGACAGGACATGACAGGTAAACATATAGACAGAGGGAGGAAGAGAGAAACAGAGAGAGAGACAGGACATGACAGGTAAACATATAGACAGAGGGAGGAAGAGAGAAACAGAGAGAGAGACAGGACATGACAGGTAAACATATAGACAGAGGGAGGAAGAGAGAAAAACATATAGACAGAGGGAGGAAGAGAGAAACAGGACATGACAGGTAAACATATAGACAGAGGGAGGAAGAGAGAAACAGAGAGAGAGACAGGACATGACAGGTAAACATATAGACAGAGGGAGGAAGAGAGAAACAGAGAGAGAGACAGGACATGACAGGTAAACATATAGACAGAGGGAGGAAGAAGAAACAGGTAAACATATAGACAGAAGAGAGAAACAGGACATGACAGGTAAACATATAGACAGAGGGAGGAAGAGAGAAACAGAGAGAGAGACAGGACATGACAGGTAAACATATAAACATATAGACAGAGGGAGGAAGAGAGAAACAGAGAGAGAAACATATAGACAGGGGACATGACAGGTAAACATATAGACAGAGGGAGGAAGAGAGAAACAGAGAGAGAGACAGGACATGACAGGTAAACATATAGACAGAGGGAGGAAGAGAGAAACAGAGAGACAGAGGGAGGAAGAGACAGGACATGACAGGTAAACATATAGACAGAGGGAGGAAGAGAGAAACAGAGAGAGAGACAGGACATGACAGGTAAACATATAGACAGAGGGAGGAAGAGAGAGACAGATGGACAAGCACACCACACTCACACAATTGACACAGAAACACACACAGCATAAACAATGAGATCCCAGCACAGCCCGTCACATCAGGACATACGCCTAAAGGTCAGAAGTGAAAGTGGAGGCCAGCCAGGCAGCACCGTGTCCAGGGGTCACATGCTCCATCTGCAGCTCCACCCTCTGATGGCTTTGATCATCTTCGTTTTTTTCCAGCCTTTCAATGATTACTTCTATGTGATGCGGTTCAGAGCAGGGCTGAACTTCCAATGTGACATCAGTCATCTGTCCTCCTTATATGTGATGCGGTTCAGAGCAGGGCTGAACTTCCAATGTGACATCAGTCATCTGTCCTCCTTATATGTGATGCGGTTCAGAGCAGGGCTGAACTTCCAATGTGACATCAGTCATCTGTCCTCCTTATATGTGATGAGACGGTTCAGAGCAGGGCTGAACTTCCAATGTGACATCAGTCATCTGTCCTCCTTATATGTGATGCGGTTCAGAGCAGGGCTGAACTTCCAATGTGACATCAGTCATCTGTCCTCCTTATATGTGATGCGGTTCAGAGCAGGGCTGAACTTCCAATGTGACATCAGTCATCTGTCCTCCTTATATGTGATGCGGTTCAGAGCAGGGCTGAACTTCCAATGTGACATCAGTCATCTGTCCTCCTTATATGTGATGCGGTTCAGAGCAGGGCTGAACTTCCAATGTGACATCAGTCATCTGTCCTCCTTATATGTGATGCGGTTCAGAGCAGGGCTGAACTTCCAATGTGACATCAGTCATCTGTCCTCCTTATATGTGATGCGGTTCAGAGCAGGGCTGAACTTCCAATGTGACATCAGTCATCTGTCCTCCTTATATGTGATCTTCAGAGAGGGCTGAACTTCCAATGTGACATCAGTTATCTGTCATCTTTCCAAATTGCAACAGCTGTCCTCCTTATATGTGATGCGGTTCAACATGGCTGAACTTCCAATGTGACATCAGTCATCTGTCCTCCTTATATGTGATGCGGCAGAGCAGGGCTGAACTTCCAATGTGACATCAGTCATCTGTCCTCCTTATATGTGATGCGGTTCAGAGCAGGGCTTAACTTCCAATGTGACATCAGTCATCTGTCCTCCTTATATGTGATGCGGTTCAGAGCAGGGCTTAACTTCCAATGTGACATCAGTCATCTGTCCTCCTTATATGTGATGCGGTTCAGAGCAGGGCTTAACTTCCAATGTGACATCAGTCATCTGTCCTCCTTATATGTGATGCGGTTCAGAGCAGGGCTCTTCCAATGTGACATCAGTCATCTGTCCTCCTTATATGTGATGCGGTTCAGAGGTCCTTCCAATGTGACATCAGTCATCTGTCCTCCTTATATGTGATGCGGTTCAGAGCAGGGCTGAACTTCCAATGTGACATCAGTCATCTGTCCTCCTTATATGTGATGCGGTTCAGAGCAGGGCTCTTCCAATGTGACATCAGTCATCTGTCCTCCTTATATGTGATGCGGTTCAGAGCAGGGCTCCCCTCTCCAATGTGACATCAGTCATCTGTCCTCCTTATATGTGATGTCCAGAGCAGGGCCTTCCAATGTGACATCAGTCATCTGCTCTTACATGTGATGCGGTTCAGAGCAGGGCCCTCTCCAATGTGACATCAGTCAGCTCTACCGAGATGCGGTTCAGAGGGGCTCCCAATGTGACATCAGTCATCTGTCCTCCTTATATGTGATGCGGTTCAGAGCAGGGCTGAACTTCCGCTCAAGCTCTGACATCGTGGCGGTCATCTGTCCTCCTCATCGCTCAGCCTGCCAGCTTCTCATGAGGCCCAATTATTTCTTTCCCCCTCAGTTACTTTCCAAATTGCAACAGCTTCCCCAATCCAACATGACAATCAGCCTAATGTACGTGCCACCCGCTGAGAGGCATCAACTAATGGTGAGACTAATGGCGTTGCTCCTCTCTGTCTCCCCTCTCCGTCTCTCTCCTCTCTTTACAGCAGCAGTCACATTCTCCCCTGCAAATTAACCGAGGCTTCCCAAAGTGTCGATAACCCGCTAGCCAATATCAGAGCGTCCGAGGTCCCCTCCTCTCAGCTCTACCGAGGCGTCCGAGGTCCCCTCCTCTCAGCTCTACCGAGGCGTCCGAGGTCCCTCTCCTCTCAGCTCTACCGAGGCGTCCGAGGTCACCTCTCCTCTCAGCTCTACCGAGGCGTCCGAGGTCCCCTCTCCTCTCAGCTCTACCGAGGTCCCCTCCCTCTCAGCTCTACCGAGGTCTCCTCTCAGCTCTACCGAGGCGTCCGAGGTCCCCTCTCCTCTCAGCTCTACCGAGGCGTCCGAGGTCCCCTCTCCTCTCAGCTCTACCGAGGCGTCCGAGGTCCCCTCTCCTCTCAGCTCTACCGAGGCGTCCGAGGTCCCCTCTCCTCTCAGCTCTACCGAGGTCCCCTCTCCTCTCAGCTCTACCGAGGTCCCCTCTCCTCTCAGCTCTACCGAGGCGTCCCCCTCCTCTCAGCTCTACCGAGGTCCCCTCTCCTCTCAGCTCTACCGAGGTCCCCTCTCCTCTCAGCTCTACAGAGGCAGTTCAATACAGAATCATTGACTCAGAGACAGGAACTCTGTGTCACACCACATCCCCCACAGTGCACAGCTAGGAACGCTTCTCAACGTTTCTGTTTCTTGGCCAAAGCCTCCAGCAGCATTAAAGGGGCAGTCTGGGATTCAAACAACAACAACGCAGACACCCCACAACGGGGCTGGAGTCGTGGCCCAGATTCACACAGAGCTATGAATGGAAGGACTGACCATTCATGACATCAAAATCATTTGAACCATGTCTGGTTTTAACCATGTCTGATGTCTTGAAGCTATAAAGTAGGCCTCTCTGTTTACAATTACATTGATTCCACACAATGGCGTGAAAGAAGCTTGGGCTATAGTTTGGCTTGTGATGAAAAGACAGTGGAACTGAGCTCATGAGGCATTTATAAATCAAATCAATTTTTATTCGTCACATGCAGCAAATACAACAGGTGTAGTAGAGCTTACAGTAAAATGCTTACTTATGAGCCCGACCAACAATGCAGCTAAAAAGTTATATTCTTCAAGAATCAGGGGCTGACGGAGGATTCCGCTTCCCTGTGAGAGCCTGCTGCAGCCGGCAGCCCTATGTGAGGGTTCTGCTTTCCTAGGCATCTCACACACACACAGAGACAGAGAGAGAGACAGAGAGAGAGAGAGACAGAGACAGAGAGACATAGAGACAGAGACAGAGAGACATAGAGAGTCAGAGAGAGACAGAGAGAGAGAGAGACAGAGACAGAGAGACATAGAGAGTCAGAGAGAGACAGAGAGAGAGAGAGAGACAGAAGAGACAGAGAGGCAGAGGCAGAGAGACAGAGGCAGAGAGACATAGAGAGAGAGTCAGAGAGAGAGTCAGAGACAAAGAGAGAGAGAGTCAGAGAGAGAGTCAGAGACAAAGAGACAGAGAGACAGAGGCAGAGAGACAAAGAGAGAGACAGAGGCAGAGAGACAAAGAGAGAGAGAGAAAGTGTCAGAGACAAAGTGAGAGAGAAAGTGTCAGAGACAAAGTGAGAGAGAGTCAGAGACAAAGTGAGAGAGAGAGTCAGAGACAAAGTGAGAGAGAAAGTGTCAGAGACAAAGTGAGAGAGAAAGTGTCAGAGACAAAGTGAGAGAGAAAGTGTCAGAGACAAAGTGAGAGAGAAAGTGTCAGAGACAAAGTGAGAGAGAAAGTGTCAGAGACAAAGTGAGAGAGAAAGTGTCAGAGACAAAGTGAGAGAGAAAGTGTCAGAGACAAAGTGAGAGAGAAAGTGTCAGAGACAAAGTGAGAGAGAAAGTGTCAGAGACAAAGTGAGAGAGAAAGTGTCAGAGACAAAGTGAGAGAGAAAGTGTCAGAGACAAAGTGAGAGAGAAAGTGTCAGAGACAAAGTGAGAGAGAGTCAGAGACAAAGAGAGAGAGAGACAGACAGAGAAACAGCACTAAAACATGTTTTCTTTCTCCCCATTGACTTCAAGCTTTTTCCTTCCAACCATTACATCTATTTTTTCTGCAGCTCTTCTGGGGCCAGTGGACAGTTCTCCTCATGATGGAAACGGAGAGCCGAGTTAGTCATGGAGAACACATCACCTGGCTCCCAAATGGCACCCAATTCCCTATATAGTGCACTACTTTTGACCAGAGCCCTATGGGAACCCTATGGTTCTGGTCAAAGTGGTGCACTAAATAAGGAATAGGGTGCCATTTGGGATGCTCATAAAGTGTGGGGACAGGAGAGAATGCTGGAACTGTGCTGTGACATAATGTGAGCTGCTCAGGGACAATGGGTTTCCACATGGGAGTAGTGCTGTGTGGAGAGCTGGAGACTAGAGCATCATGAACTCTGTACCTAGTTCATATAACATCCACCTTACCATATATGGATTAAAACAGGTGTTATGGGGTAGCAATATCTCTCTCTCAGTGTGTGTGTGTGTGTGTGTGTGTGTGTGTGTGTGTGTGTGTGTGTGTGTGTGTGTGTGTGTGTGTGTGTGTGTGTGTGTGTGTGTGTGTGTGTGTGTGTGTGTGTGTGTGTGTGTGTGTGTGTGTGTGTGTGTGTGTGTGTGTGTGTGTGTGTGTGTGTGTGTGTGTGTGTGTGTGTGTGTGTGTGTGTGTGTGTGTATATACACACGACTACACACACTCCTGTGGTCCACAGCTGCCTGTCAGGAAGAGCTGCCTATGAATCATTCCCAAACACACTGGCAGGCAGCTGGGAATCCCAAAATAGTGTCTTGATGACTTGGCCCAGACACCACAGACAGGGGATTACATCAGGGACCAGGGTAAGCCTGCAGTATGGGCCCTGACCAACAGTAGGGACCAGGGTAAGCCTGCAGTATGGGCCAAACCAACAGTAGGGACCAGGGTAAACCTGCAGTATGGGCCCTGACCAACAGTAGGGACCAGGGTAAACCTGCAGGCTGGGCCCTGACCAACAGTAGGGACCAGGGTAAGCCTGCAGTATGGGCCAAACCAACAGTAGGGACCAGGGTAAACCTGCAGTATGGGCCCTGACCAACAGTAGGGACCAGGGTAAACCTGCAGGCTGGGCCCTGACCAACAGTAGGGACCAGGGTAAACCTGCAGTATGGGCCCTGACCAACAGTAGGGACCAGGGTAAACCTGCAGTATGGGCCCTGACCAACAGTAGGGACCAGGGTAAACCTGCAGGCTGGGCCCTGACCAACAGTAGGGACCAGGGTAAACCTGCAGTATGGGCCCTGACCAACAGTAGGGACCAGGGTAAACCTGCAGTATGGGTCCTGACCAACAGTAGGGACCAGGGTAAACCTGCAGGCTGGGTCCTGACCAACAGTAGGGACCAGGGTAAACCTGCAGGCTGGGCCCTGACCAACAGTAGGGACCAGGATAAACCTGCAGTCTGGACCCTGACCAACAGTAGGGACCAGGGTAAACCTGCAGGCTGGGCCCTGACCAACAGTAGGGACCAGGATAAACCTGCAGTATGGGTCCTGACCAACAGTAGGGACCAGGGTAAACCTGCAGTATGGGCCCTGACCAACAGTAGGGACCAGGGTAAACCTGCAGTCTGGGTCCTGACCAACAGTAGGGACCAGGGTAAACCTGCAGGCTGGGCCC
>NW_026287547.1:0-75000 GCF_023373465.1 Oncorhynchus keta | reverse complement strand
TTAACCCAAACCAGAGGGTTACTGATGGAGCCCAGGACCCAGGACCCAAACCAGAGGGTTACTGATGGAGCCCAGGACCCAGGACCCAAACCAGAGGGTTACTGATGGAGCCCAGGACCCAGGACCCAAACCAGAGGGTTACTGATGGAGCCCAGGACCCAGGACCCAAACCAGAGGGTTACTGATGGAGCCCAGGACCCAAACCCAAACCAGAGGGTTACTGATGGAGCCCAGGACCCAGGACCAAACCAGAGGGTTAATCTGATGGAGCCCAGGACCCAAACCAGAGGGTTAATCTGATGGAGCCCAGGACCCAGGACCCAAACCAGAGGGTTAATCTGATGGAGCCCAGGACCCAGGACCCAAACCAGAGGGTTAATCTGATGGAGCCCAGGACCCAGGACCCAAACCAGAGGGTTAATCTGATGGAGCCCAGGACCCAGGACCCAAACCAGAGGGTTAATCTGATGGAGCCCAGGACCCAGGACCCAAACCAGAGGGTTAATCTGATGGAGCCCAGGACCCAGGACCCAAACCAGAGGGTTAATCTGATGGAGCCCAGGACCCAGGACCCAAACCAGAGGGTTAATCTGATGGAGCCCAGGACCCAGGACCCAAACCAGAGGGTTAATCTGATGGAGACCAGGACCCAGGACCCAAACCAGAGGGTTAATCTGATGGAGCCCAGGACCCAGGACCCAAACCAGAGGGTTAATCTGATGGAGCCCAGGACCCAGGACCCAAACCAGAGGGTTAATCTGATGGAGCCCAGGACCCAGGACCCAAACCAGAGGGTTAATCTGATGGAGCCCAGGACCCAGGACCCAAACCAGAGGGTTAATCTGATGGAGCCCAGGACCCAGGACCCAAACCAGAGGGTTAATCTGATGGAGCCCAGGACCCAGGACCCAAACCAGAGGGTTAATCTGATGGAGCCCAGGACCCAAACATAAACCAGAGGGTTAATCTGATGGAGCCCAGGACCCAAACATAAACCAGGGGGTTAATCTGATGGAGCCCAGGACCCAAACATAAACCAGAGGGTTACTGATGGAGCCCAGGACCCAAACATAAACCAGAGGGTTAATCTGATGGAGCCCAGGACCCAAACATAAACCAGGGGGTTAATCTGATGGAGCCCAGGACCCAAACATAAACCAGAGGGTTACTGATGGAGCCCAGGACCCAGGACCCAAACCAGAGGGTTAATCTGATGGAGCCCAGGACCCAGGACCCAAACCAGAGGGTTAATCTGATGGAGCCCAGGACCCAAACATAAACCAGAGGGTTACTGATGGAGCCCAGGACCCAAACACAAACCAGGGGTTTAATCTGATGGAGCCCAGGACCCAAACATAAACCAGGGGGTTAATCTGATGGAGCCCAGGACCCAAACATAAACCAGAGGGTTACTGATGGAGCCCAGGACCCAGGACCCAAACCAGAGGGTTAATCTGATGGAGCCCAGGACCCAGGACCCAAACCAGAGGGTTAATCTGATGGAGCCCAGGACCCAAACATAAACCAGAGGGTTACTGATGGAGCCCAGGACCCAAACACAAACCAGGGGTTTAATCTGATGGAGCCCAGGACCCAAACATTAACCAGAGGGTTAATCTGATGGAGCCCAGGACCCAAACATTAACCAGAGGGTTAATCTGATGGAGCCCAGGACCCAAACATAAACCACAGGGAGACCTGATAGAGCGATATCTTCAAAGTGAAGTTGCCCCTAGACCAGGGTTCCCCAACTGCCAACTTCATTTGGCCCCCCCAAATTTCCGGACAAAAACCCCTGAAATAACATATTTTGGGTAATTTTCATTGTCGGACATAAAAGACTAAAAATACCAGGAAATCAGTTCCAAGTGATTTTAATTTTGGAAATCTGCTACCAAGTATTCAATCCAAAAGGCACCCTATTCCCTATATTGTGCGCTACTTTTGACCAGGGCCCTATGGTGCTCTATATAGGGGATAGAGTGCCTTTTGGGATGCAGCCCTCCCCATTCCACCCTCTGCTGGCTTCGCTAATTGATTACACACTTCCATAGAACTGCCAGGTCGCAGCTGATCTGCACGAGCAAGTCTATAGGAAATACAGGCTGCCTACTGTAATCATCACCTGTGTTGTGTGGAGTCATGTCTTGTCGTCCTGTGTGGAGTCATGTCTTGTCGTCCTGTGTGGAGTCATGTTTTGCCGCGGGTGTGTGGAGTCATGTCTTGTCGTCCTGTGTGGAGTCATGTCTTGTCGCCTGTGTGGAGTCATGTCTTGTCGTCCTGTGTGGAGTCATGTCTTGTCGTCCTGTGTGGAGTCATGTCTTGTCGTCCTGTGTGGAGTCATGTCTTGTCGTCCTGTGTGGAGTCATGTCTTGTCGTCCTGTGTGGAGTCATGTCTTGTCGTCCTGTGTGGAGTCATGTCTTGTCGTCCTGTGTGGAGTCATGTCTTGTCGTCCTGTGTGGAGTCATGTCTTGTCGCGCTGTGTGGAGTCATGTCTTGTCGTCCTGTGTGGAGTCATGTCTTGTCGTCCTGTGTGTCATGTCTTGTCGGAGTCATCATGTCTTGTCGTCCTGTGTGGAGTCATGTCTTGTCGCCCTGTGTGGAGTCATGTCTTGTCGCGCTGTGTGGAGTCCTGTGTGGAGTCATGTCTTGTCGCCCTGTGTGGAGTCATGTCTTGTCGCCTGTGTGGAGTCATGTCTTGTCGCCTGTGTGGAGTCATGTCTTGTCGTCCTGTGTGGAGTCATGTCTTGTCGTGTGTGGAGTCATGTCTGTGCCCTGTGTGGAGTCATGTCTTGTCGCCTGTGTGGAGTCATGTCTTGTCGTCCTGTGTGGAGTCATGTCTTGTCGCTGTGTGGAGTCATGTCTTGTCGCCTGTGTGGAGTCATGTCTTGTCGTCCGCTGTGTGGAGTCATGTCTGTGTCGCCCTGTGTGGAGTCATGTCTTGTCGCCCTGTGTGGAGTCATGTCTTGTCGTGTGGAGTCATGTCTTGTGTTGTGTGGAGTCATGTGTGGTGTGGAGTCATGTCTTGTCGTCATGTCTTGTCGCCTGTGTGGAGTCATGTCTTGTGTGGAGTCATGTCTTGCCGCCCTGTGTGGAGTCATGTCTTGTCGCCTGTGTGGAGTCATGTCTTGTCGCCCTGTGTGGAGTCATGTCTTGTCGCCCTGTGTGGAGTCATGTCTTGTGTGTGGAGTCGCCCTGTGTGGAGTCATGTCTTGTCGAGTCCTGTGTGGAGTCATGTCTTGTCGCCCTGTGTGGAGTCATGTCTTGTCGTGTGGAGTCATGTGTGGAGTCATGTCTTGTCGCCCTGTGTGGAGTCATGTCTTGTCGCCCTGTGTGGAGTCATGTCTTGTGGAGTCCTGTGTGTGGAGTCATGTCTTGTCGCCTGTGTGGAGTCATGTCTTGTCGCCTGTGTGGAGTCATGTCTTGTCGCCCTGTGTGGAGTCATGTCTTGTCGCCCTGTGTGTGTCTTGTCGGTGGAGTCATGTCTTGTCGCCCTGTGTGGAGTCATGTCTTGTCGCCCTGTGTGGAGTCATGTCTTGTCGCCCTGTGTGGAGTCATGTCTTGTCGCCTGTGTGGAGTCATGTCTTGTCGCCCTGTGTGGAGTCATGTCTTGTCGTCCTGTGTGGAGTCATGTCTTGTCGTCCTGTGTGGAGTCATGTCTTGTCGCCCTGTGTGGAGTCATGTCTTGTCGCGCTGTGTGGAGTCATGTCTTGTCGCCCTGTGTGGAGTCATGTCTTGTCGCCCTGTGTGGAGTCATGTCTTGTCGCCCTGTGTGGAGTCATGTCTTGTCGTCCTGTGTGGAGTCATGTCTTGTCGCCCTGTGTGGAGTCATGTCTTGTCGCCCTGTGTGGAGTCATGTCTTGCCGCCGTGTCTGTGTGGAGTCATGTCTTGTCGTCCTGTGTGGAGTCATGTCTTGTCGCCCTGTGTGGAGTCATGTCTTGTGTGTGTGGAGTCATGTCTTGTCGCCCTGTGTGGAGTCATGTCTTGTCGCCTGTGTGGAGTCATGTCTTGTCGCCCTGTGTGGAGTCATGTCTTGTCGTCCTGTGTGGAGTCATGTCTGTGTGAGTCATGTCTTGTCGCCCTGTGTGGAGTCATGTCTTGTGTGTGGAGTCATGTCTTGTCGCTGTGTGGAGTCATGTCTTGTCGCCTGTGTGGAGTCATGTCTTGTCGCCTGTGTGGAGTCATGTCTTGTCATGTCTTGTCGCCTGTGTGGAGTCATGTCTTGTCGCCCTGTGTGGAGTCATGTCTGTGTGGAGTCATGTCTTGTCGCGCTGTGTGGAGTCATGTCTTGTCGCCCTGTGTGGAGTCATGTCTTGTCGTCCTGTGTGGAGTCATGTCTTGTCGTCATGTCTGTGTGGAGTCATGTCTTGTCTTGTCCTGTGTGGAGTCATGTCTTGTCGTCGCATGTCTGTGTGGAGTCATCATGTCTTGTCGCCCTGTGTGGAGTCATGTCTTGTCGTCCTGTGTGGAGTCATGTCTTGTCGCCCTGTGTGGAGTCATGTCTTGTCGCCTGTGTGGAGTCATGTCTTGTCGCCCTGTGTGGAGTCATGTCTTGTTGTGTGTGGAGTCATGTGTGTGGAGTCATGTCTTGTCGTCCTGTGTGGGAGTCATGTCTTGTCGCCCTGTGTGGAGTCATGTCTTGTCGTCCTGTGTGGAGTCATGTCTTGTGTGGAGTCATGTCTGGTGTGGAGTCATGTCTTGTCGCCTGTGTGGAGTCATGTCTTGTCGCCTGTGTGGAGTCATGTCTTGTCGCCTGTGTGGAGTCATGTCTTGTCGCATGTCTTGTGTGTGTGGAGTCATGTCTTGTCGCCCTGTGTGGAGTCATGTCTTGTCGCGCTGTGTGGAGTCATGTCTTGTCGCGCTGTGTGGAGTCATGTCTTGTCGTCCTGTGTGGAGTCATGTCTTGTCGCCTGTGTGGAGTCATGTCTTGTGGTGTGGAGTCATGTCTTGTCGCCTGTGTGGAGTCATGTCTTGTCGCCCATGTGTGGTGGAGTCATGTCTTGTCGCCCTGTGTGGAGTCATGTCTTGTCGCCTGTGTGGAGTCATGTCTTGTCGCCCTGTGTGGAGTCATGTCATGTTGTGTGTGGAGTCATGTCTTGTCGTCCTGTGTGGAGTCATGTCTTGTCGTCCTGTGTGGAGTCATGTCTTGCCGCCCTGTGTGGAGTCATGTCTTGTCGCCTGTGTGGAGTCATGTCTTGTCGCCTGTGTGGAGTCATGTCTTGTCGTCCTGTGTGGAGTCATGTCTTGTCGCCCTGTGTGGAGTCATGTCTTGTCGCCTGTGTGGAGTCATGTCTTGTCGCCTGTGTGGAGTCATGTGTGGTGTGTCATGTCTTGTGTGGAGTCATGTCTTGTGGTGTGGAGTCATGTCTTGTCGCCCTGTGTGGAGTCATGTCTTGCCGCCATGTCTGTGTGTGTGGAGTCATGTCTTTGTGTGCGTCATGTGTGGAGTCATGTCTTGTCGTGCTGTGTGGAGTCATGTCTTGTCGCCCTGTGTGGAGTCATGTCTTGTCGCGCTGTGTGGAGTCATGTCTTGTCGTCCTGTGTGAGTCATGTGTAGAGTCATGTCTTGTCGCGCTGTGTGGAGTCATGTTTTGCCGCGGTGTGTGGAGTCATGTCTTGCCGCCTGTGTGGAGTCATGTCTTGTCGCCCTGTGTGGAGTCATGTCTTGTTCATGTCTTGGCTGTGTGGAGTCATGTCTTGTCGCCCTGTGGGAGTCATGTCTTGTCGCCCCAAAAGTCATGTCAGGTTCTCATGTCCTCTGTGTGGAGTCATGTCTTGTGTGTGTGTGGAGTCATGTCTTGTGTGTGTGTGGAGTCATGTCTTGTCCGCCCTGTGTGGAGTCATGTCTTGTCGTCCTGTGTGTCATGTCTTGCCGCTGTGTGGAGTCATGTTGCCGTGTGTGGAGTCATGTCTTGTGCCGTGCTGTGTGGAGTCATGTGTCATGTGTGGGGGAAGGGAACATGCACAGTTCCTGTGTGGACAGGCCAGACTAACACTTCCCTGGGGAGTCATGAAATGCAGAAGCACTTCCCTGTGGAAGTGCAGAAGCACTTCCACAAAGGTGAGCCCTGGAGGAGGGAAATGCTCTCACTTCCGGTGGGGAAGGAAATGCAAGCACTTCCCTGGGGGTCAAGGGAAATGCAGATTATTATCCCTGGGGGAAGGGAAATCAGACACTTCAAGTGGGGGAAGGGAAATGCAGAAGCACTTCCTTGGGGAATTGGAATGCAGATGTTGCTATGGGGTCAGGGAAATGCAGAAGCATCCCTGGGGGAAGGGAAATGCAGAAGCACTTCCCTGGGGGAAGGGAAATGCAGAAGCACTTCCCTGGGGGAAGGGAAATGCAGAAGCACTTCCCTGGGGGAAGGGAAATGCAGAAGCACTTCCCTGGGGGAAGGGAAATGCAGAAGCACTTCCCTGGGGGAAGGGAAATGCAGAAGCACTTCCCTGGGGGAAGGATAGCATGCAGAAGCACTTCCCTGGGGGAAGGATAGCATGCAGAAGCACTTCCCTGGGGGAAGGGAAATGCAGAAGCACTTCCCTGGGGGAAGGGAAATGCAGAAGCACTTCCCTGGGGGAAGGGAAATGCAGAAGCACTTCCCTGGGGGAAGGGAAATGCAGAAGCACTTCCCTGGGGGAAGGGAAATGCAGAAGCACTTCCCTGGGGGAAGGGAAATGCAGAAGCACTTCCCTGGGGGAAGGGAATGGAAGGAAATGCAGAAGCACTTCCCTGGGGGAAGGAAATGCAGAAGCACTTCCCTGGGGGAAGGAAAGCATGCAGAAGCACTTCCCTGGGGGAAGGATAGCATGCAGAAGCACTTCCCTGGGGGAGGGAAATGCAGAAGCACTTCCCTGGGGGAAGGGAAATGCAGAAGCACTTCCCTGGGGGAAGGGAAATGCAGAAGCACTTCCCTGGGGGAAGGGAAATGCAGAAGCACTTCCCTGGGGGAAGGGAAATGCAGAAGCACTTCCCTGGGGGAAGGGAAATGCAGAAGCACTTCCCTGGGGGAAGGGAAATGCAGAAGCACTTCCCTGGGGGAAGGGAAATGCAGAAGCACTTCCCTGGGGGAAGGGAAATGCAGAAGCACTTCCCTGGGGGAAGGGAAATGCAGAAGCACTTCCCTGGGGGAAGGGAAATGCAGAAGCACTTCCCTGGGGGAAGGGAAATGCAGAAGCACTTCCCTGGGGGAAGGGAAATGCAGAAGCTCTTCCCTGGGGGAAGGATAGCATGCAGAAGCACTTCCCTGGGGGAAGGGAAATGCAGAAGCACTTCCCTGGGGGAAGGGAAATGCAGAAGCACTTCCCTGGGGGAAGGGAAATGCAGAAGCACTTCCCTGGGGGAAGGGAAATGCAGAAGCACTTCCCTGGGGGAAGGGAAATGCAGAAGCTGTTGTTTCCAGAGAACTGCACCAGTACAAACCTGACAGCCTACAGAAACCCTCCACTGACACCTGATAGTGACACAAATTCAATCAACACTAATGCATCAATTAATACCATTTTGTTTGCCTAATTTTTGGAATTTTCTTCATTTTTATATTATTTACACTTTTCAAAAGCAAAACAAAACAGTAAATGATAAAACTACTAAGAACACCCGCTGAGGCAGAAGTCCTGTCCAGCCTCCACCAACACAAACGTAATCCACAGGGTGAAGGTAGACCTCAGTCCTAATGGCTTCCTCCAGACAACTGTCTGGAGGAAGCCATTTGGACTGAGGTCTACCTTCAGGTCTTCAGGTTACCTCTCCTCTTACCAGCTCAGTCTCCCCTTCTCTTTCTCTGCCAAACCATGTCCTCATGCTGGGGAGACTGGTGGGTGCTGCTGTAGCTATTAGAAGTAGGAGCAGAGATGGGCCTGGGTCTCCTGGTTAGCCCGGCAAGCATTGGCGACTACTCGGGCGTGACTGAAACAATAGAGCACGGTCGGTCAGGTGACATAAGAGTTCCGGGGTACGTCACAGTGTCACTCTCACTATGTTCCCAGGGACGGTCCGGGGCTTAGTCCTAGACGGATTAGCCTAATAGGGGTTACGTTCCAAACCGTTCCCATGGAGATGTCCCAACTCCCAGGGACACTTTCCATGAGGCAACTCTAACTGTCGAGGGACCAAGCGGTGCTGTTTTCAGTATTGTTGTTGGTTGGTATCAACGTGTACTGAATCACAGCCCAGGGCTAAAAGGTGGCGGCGCTGGAGAAGTTAAAGAACTCACTTGTTACAGCCTGTTTCACACGGTGTCCAACAATGGGAGGAACAACGTGTTTCACAAGAGCAGAAAACAGATGAAGAGGGTAAATGGAATGAAGGCAGTCAGTGCAAATCCCATGTCGTGTTTGCTGGGCTTTTTAAATATGTTTACTGTGACAAACACATGACCATCTGTCCAGTCTCCTGGCAACAGAGCCACTTTGGCACCTTTCACCTTAATCTGTTTCTAGAAAACGTGATAACAGCTTATGTCAGACCAATGGTGAAACTTCTCGATGGGTTTGTTCCACTGTGAGTGAAGCACAGCTTCAAATCGGGCCACGCCCACACATTTCTACTCAGTGATTCAAGAGCAACAAAGCTTGACTTAATTTAATAAAACAGCCAAGTAATTAAATTAGGGTCAATCAAGAGAGGAGTGGACACGAACGCCAGTCCCCACTGGTCTCTGAACTGAGCTTCCTGAGCCAGGTGCAAATCAAGCTTTAGATGGCCGAGGATAATTTGTCCCCAGAAAACAGAGCTGCTGTTGGCTTTTATTTTCTTATCAGTCGGTTTAAGAGCAACAAGACACTCCTTCTACATTCACTGCAGGGAAATTCCAAGGAAACGGAATTATGCTGAAACTGATTTGACACTTGAAAATGTATGCCAAACAACTGACTTCAAAGTGTAACAAACCACAGAACACTACTCTATACATCATGACTACTTTGAACAATTTACACAGTACATTTTTTATTTTTACATTTACTGTGAGAACCGTGCAGAGGGTAAAATCTCCCTCTTCTGTTACCACACGTTGTATCTGCACAGTTTGCTGTAAATGTGTGTTTAGAAAATGTTCTGTGGAAAGTCCTTGCGCATATGGTTTGTTAAACTTTGAAATCAATGGTTTTTGTTTGGTATACATTTTAAAGTGAAAAAATCTGAGTCACAGTGGAATTCTGTTAGCATGGAATAGACCTGCAGCAAACTCATTCAATCTCTGATTCCTGAAGCTGAGACTTGGCTGGGTATCCAATTAGAGGGGGGCTTTTAAGAACCTGCCCAAGTCAGAGAAGAAGTGAAATCCTACAGAGGAGAATCATATCAGCCCACTGGGCCTTTGTGTTCACTCCATTCACAAAGCAAAAGGGATTTGCTTCACTGACTGTAGCAGTCAAAGCAGTGAAGCCATAGTTACAGAATACAGAAGTAGCCTCGTTATCCTGCCCAGTGACAAATCCTTTCTATAGTGAGGTAAGCCCACAATCATCTCTCCCAGGCTTTTAGAGTTGGTCTGATGTCGCTGCTGCAGCAGTGCTGTCAGTCAAACATCTAGCTAACCGATAGAATATATTATCTTTGTACTTCTCATTCCTTTTTCCTGTACTGCATTGCTCCAGTGATTAAAACTGTATACACTCCATGTTGGCAGGGTTCACTGGGGCACACCTCTGAGGTCACGCCCGGTGTGTAGGCCCTAAAGCGGGGCTATATTTAGTGCCGTAATCCTGTCTGTGCAACACGGAGGACCGACGTAATAATGGTTTAGGGTAGACGAGGGAACCCTGCCTTGGAGCAGGATTTCAGGCAGCTGAGAATGCCAGCTATGCAGGGGAGTCAGACTACTGGGTCACTGCGTTGCAGAGACGCCACGCCCCATGGGCCTCGTCATGATCCCATCCTTCTGGAGCTCTGGGGAAGACCTTCCTGAAATGTCTCCTTCATCCAGGACAATGGCCTTCAAAAAGTGCTTCAACTAGATTCACTTTTACCTGTAGTTTCTATATATAAACAAACACAGTCTACAATCCGGTTCAGTGGGTTTCTTTCTAGGTCGGATCTGAGCTAATGGGATGTAAACAAGAGTCCAGACTATTCCAGACACAAACCTCCTACATTTTATGAGACGGGAGCGGGTTTTTATGAGACGGGAGTGGGTTTTTATGAGACGGGAGTGGGTTTTTATGAGGCGGGAGCGGGTTTTTATGAGGCGGGGAGGCGGGTTTTATGAGGCGGGGAGCGGGTATTTATGAGACGGGAGCGGGTTTTTATGAGACGGGAGTGGGTTTTTATGAGACGGGGAGAGACAGGAGTTGGAGACGGGAGGTTTTTATGAGACAGAGTGGGTTTTTATGGACAGGGGTGGGTTTTTATGAGACGGGAGTGGGTTTTTATGAGGCGGGAGCGGGTTTTTATGAGGCGGGGAGGCGGGTTTTTATGAGACAGGGGGGTTTTTAGAGACGGGTTTTTATGAGACAGGAGTTGGTTTTTATGAGACGGGAGGCGGGTTTTTATGAGACAGGGGTTTTTAGAGGCGGGTTTTTATGAGACGGGAGCGGGTTTTTATGAGACGGGAGATGAGACAGGAGTGGGTTTTTATGAGGCGGGGAGGCGGGTTTTTATGAGACAGGTTTTTATGAGACGGGAGCAGGTTTTTATGAGACGGGAGCAGGTTTTTATGAGACAGCAGGTTTTTATGAGACGGGTTTTTATGAGGTGGGGAGGGTTTTTATGAGTTTTTATGAGACGGGAGACAGGTTTTTATGAGACGGGAGCAGGTTTTTATGAGACGGGAGCAGGTTTTTATGAGACGGGAGCGGGTTTTTAGAGACAGGAGTGGGTTTTGGGTTTTTTTATGAGGCGGGGAGGAGACGGGGTTTTTATGAGACGGGTTTTTTTTAGAGACAGGTTTTTATGAGAGCGGGAGAGACAGGTTTTTATGAGACGGGAGCAGGTTTTTATGAGACGGGAGCAGGTTTTTAGACGGAGACGGGAGCAGGTTTTTAGGTTTTTATGAGACGGGAGCAGGTTTTTATGAGACGGGAGCAGGTTTTTATGAGACGGGAGTGGGTTTTTATGAGACGGGAGCAGGTTTTTATGAGACGGGAGCGGGTTTTTATGAGACGGGAGCAGGTTTTTATGAGACGGGAGCAGGTTTTTATGAGACGGGAGCAGGTTTTTATGAGACGGGAGCGGGTTTTTATGAGACGGGAGCGGGTTTTTATGAGACAGGAGTGGGTTTTTATGAGACGGGAGCGGGTTTTTATGAGACGGGAGCGGGTTTTTATGAGACGGGAGCGGGTTTTTATGAGACAGGAGTGGGTTTTTATGAGACAGGAGTGGGTTTTTATGAGACAGGGGTGGGTTTTTATGAGACAGGGGTGGGTTTTATGAGACAGGAGTTGGTTTATATGAGACAGGAGTGGGTTTATATGAGACAGGAGTGGGTTTTGAACATCACAGCTAATCTGGGGGATTTATGCAACAAATCAGCTTATTTCAAAGAGGTGTAAAATGCATTAGAAACCAGTTCAACACTGTTGAACACTACAGCTCAGCCCGCCCTAACACACAGACTATGAATGACACTATCCAATACATCTAGTGAGGCGTAGCATTTAGCAGTGTTGGAACACAAAGACTTACAGCACAATTCACAAATACCTTGGTATAAAGGAAACTTGCTAACAAGACATTTTGACTGTAAAGGAAGAAAACTATAATTGCTTTAGCCATTAGTCTCACTTAATGCCAACGTCAGCATCAGCTGTCAAGGTGAACGAGAGGAAAAATACAATTTTCTCACATGCTTTATAAGCCTCTAGCTAATAGGCAGCTGTGCTGGCTGTCATTGACGTGTAGTGAAGGTAGTTAGAAAGGGAAGGGAAAGGGAGATACCTCGTCAGCTGTACAACTGAAGGCTTTCAACTGAAATGTGTCTTTTAACCCAGAAGGTGGAGTATTTCATTCAGCATCTCTAATGGACTTGGCGTAACGTGAGAAAGGATGACATTTTTACCTTTTAAAAATGTTCAATGGCGGTCTAGGAACATGGACTATGTGCCTGTTCAGGGGCAGAACAACAGATTTGTACCTTGTCAGCTCGGGGATTTGAACTTGCAACCTTACTAGTCCAACGCACTAACCACTAGGTTACCCTGCTGCCCCACATGCTGAGTGTGTGTTATTACTTTATGAATCATGAGGCACTAGACGTCATGAGGCCTCTCCACTAGGCCCCTACACAGGACTCTCCACTAGGCCCCTACACAGGACTCTCCACTAGGCCCCTACACAGGACTCTCCACTAGGCCCCTACACAGGACTCTCCACTAGGCCTCTACACAGGACTCTCCACTAGGCCTCTACACAGGACTCTCCACTAGGCCCCTACACAGGACTCTCCACTAGGACTCTAGGGACTCTCCACTAGGCCACAGGACTCTCCACTAGGCCCTACACAGGACTCTCGACTACTAGGCCCCACTACACAGGACTCTCCACTAGGCCTCTACACAGGACTCTCCACTAGGCCCCTACACAGGACTCTCCACTAGGACTCTCCACTAGGCCCCTACACAGGACTCTCCACTAGGACTCTACACAGGACTCTCCACTAGGCTCCCTACACAGGACTCTCCACTAGGCCCCTACACAGGACTCTCCACTAGGACCCTACACAGGACTCTCCACTAGGCCCCTACACAGGACTCTCCACTAGGCCCCTACACAGGACTCTCCACTAGGACTCTACACAGGACTCTCCACTAGGACTCTACACAGGACTCTCCACTCTCCACTAGGCCTCCACTAGGACTCTACACAGGACTCTCCTCACACAGGACTCTCCACTCTACACAGGACTCTCCACTAGGCATCTACACAGGACTCTCCACTAGGCCCCTACACAGGACTCTCCACTAGGCCCCTCACAGGACTCTCCACTAGGCCTACACAGGACTCTCCACTAGGCAGGACTCTCCACTAGGCCTCCACTAGGACACAGGACTCTCCACTAGGACTCGAGGACCTCCTCGACACAGGACTCTCCACTAGGACTCCCACTAGGCCCTCTCCACTACAGGACTCTCCACTAGGCCCCTACACAGGACTCTCCACTAGGCCCCTACACAGGACTCTCCACTAGGCCCCTACACAGGACTCTCCACTAGGCCCCTACACAGGACTCTCCACTAGGCCCCTACACAGGACTCTCCACTAGGCCCCTACACAGGACTCTCCACTAGGCCCCGACACAGGACTCTCCACTAGGCCTCGACACAGGACTCTCCACTAGGCCTCGACACAGGACTCTCCACTAGGCCTCGACACAGGACTCTCCACTAGGCCTCGACACAGGACTCTCCACTAGGCCTCGACACAGGACTCTCCACTAGGCCTCGACACAGGACTCTCCACTAGGCCCCGACACAGGACTCTCCACTAGGCCCCGACACAGGACTCTCCACTAGGCCCCGACACAGGACTCTCCACTAGGCCCCGACACAGGACTCTCCACTAGGCCCCTACACAGGACTCTCCACTAGGCCCCTACACAGGACTCTCCACTAGGCCCCTACACAGGACTCTCCACTAGGCCCCTACACAGGACTCTCCACTAGGCCCCTACACAGGACTCTCCACTAGGCCCCTACACAGGACTCTCCACTAGGCCCCTACACAGGACTCTCCACTAGGCCCCGACACAGGACTCTCCACTAGGCCCCGACACAGGACTCTCCACTAGGCCCCGACACAGGACTCTCCACTAGGCCCCGACACAGGACTCTCCACTAGGCCCCGACACAGGACTCTCCACTAGGACTCTAGGCCCCACTAGGACACAGGACTCTCCACTAGGCCCCACTAGGACTCTCCACAGGACTCTCCACTAGGCCTCCACTAGGACTCTACACAGGACTCTCCACTAGGCCCCTACACAGGACTCTCCACTAGGCCCCTACACAGGACTCTCCACTAGGCCCACAGGACTCTCCACAGGGACTCTCCACTAGGCCTCTACACAGGACTCTCCACTAGGCCCCTACACAGGACTCTCCACTAGGCCTCTAGGACCCACTAGGACACAGGACTCTCCACTAGGCCCCTACACAGGACTCTCCACTAGGCTCTCCACTCTCCACAGGACAGGACTCTCCACTAGGCCCCGACACAGGACTCTCCACTAGGCCCACAGGACTCTCCACTAGGACACAGGACTCTCCACTAGGACCCCGACACAGGACTCTCCACTAGGCACAGGACTCTCCACTATGCCTCGACACAGGACTCTCCACTAGGCCCCACTAGGCCCCTACACAGGACTCTCCACTAGGCCCCTACACAGGACTCTCCACTAGGCCCCGACACAGGACTCTCCACTAGGCCCCGACACAGGACTCTCCACTAGGCCCCGACACAGGACTCTCCACTAGGCCTCTACACAGGACTCTCCACTAGGCCTCTACACAGGACTCTCCACTAGGCCCCTACACAGGACTCTCCACTAGGCCTCTACACAGGACTCTCCACTAGGCCTCTACACAGGACTCTCCACTAGGCCCCTACACAGGACTCTCCACTAGGCCCCTACACAGGACTCTCCACTAGGCCTCTACACAGGACTCTCCACTAGGCCCCTACACAGGACTCTCCACACAGGACTCTCCACTAGGCCCCGACTCTCCACTAGGACTCTCCACTAGGACTCTACACAGGACTCTCCACTAGGCCTCTATACAGGACTCTCCCTACACTAGGCCCCTACACAGGACTCTCCACTAGGCCCCTACACAGGACTCTCCACTAGGCCTCTATACAGGACTCTCCACTAGGCCCCTACACAGGACTCTCCACTAGACCCCTACACAGGACTCTCCACTAGGCCCCTACACAGGACTCTCCACTAGGCCTCTACACAGGACTCTCCACTAGGCCCCTACACAGGACTCTCCACTAGACCCCTACACAGGACTCTCCACTAGGCCCCTACACAGGACTCTCCACTAGGCCCCTACACAGGACTCTCCACTAGGCCCCTATACAGGACTCTCCACTAGGCCCCTACACAGGACTCTCCACTAGGCCCCTACACAGGACTCTCCACTAGGCCCCTACACAGGACTCTCCACTAGACCCCTACACAGGACTCTCCACTAGGCCTCCAACACAGGACCCTCCATTAGGTCTCACACAGCAGGGTACAGTAACCAAGAGCCGCTCCATGTTCCCAAGAATAGTTAAAGGAACCATCTGTGGTTGCAGCACTGTCTCCCTAGGGAACAGTCACTTTGGTGCACAATCCTGATGAGGTTTTCCTTCATATCTAATTATATCTAAGGATATGCTCTGGAGGAGTGACCAGGACGAGCCCTGAGGATGACTAGCTGGGCCAATGATCTCCAAGGGCCAGGCGGAGCACACGTCTGTAGTGAATTTGAGTGTGTGTGTGTGTGTGTGTGTGTGTGTGTGTGTGTGTGTGTGTGTGTGTGTGTGTGTGTGTGTGTGTGTGTGTGTGTGTGTGTGTGTGTGTGTGTGTGTGTGTGTGTGTGTGTGTGTACCTACACTGCTGGGGTAAAAAACTGGTGTTAAGCTGGTGTTAATTAAACTTCTGTACTTTGGATTTGTTTGAACTCCAGGTGCAAATTGTAATTCGTTCAGGTAAGAAAGCAGACGGGTTGAACGATTTTTCAAAGCCAGTCACACAATATTACGGTATTCCTACTAAAGACGTGTGCATTGCATCAGTGATGATTTGAATTCAAGTCCATTTTGACTTCAGTGCAACATCAGCCTCCAGCAGTGACAAGGCTACTGGTGTCTGTGACTATTGAAAGCCCTTCAGATCCCAGGCACAGAGGAAAGCCTGAGACAACCATTACACTGAACCAGCTATTTGTCTACATAGCACTCAGTCACCCAAATCACAGGCCAGACTCGACCCCGTCCATCCATTACACTCTGCAGTGGTGTCGTTTCCATGACCATCAGCCTCCAGGGTGTGTGTGACTCAGCATTAGAGCTCTGTTACCAAGGCTGGGCTTCAACCCTGGCAGGAAGCAATATCAACACAGTGTACAGATACTGAGTGTGGACGTTTTAAATGTCCTCTGCATTTAGGCCTCGTGTCTTAATATTACAATGAACAGAAGATCATTACAAGCCATGTGGATTCAGGTGGACAGACTAGAAGAGACATTATTTCATATGGAATTGTTGGAAAAGTTAAACATGGGTACTGTACCCCTCTTATTTTGGTTAAAACTGCATTGTTGGTTAAGGGCTTGTAGTAAGCATTTCACTATAAAGTACACACCTGTTGTATTCGGCGCCTGTGATAAATACAATTGTATTTGATTTGATTGTCTTTAGCAGGATACTGTAGTGTATGTCATATCAGTGGGTGCCTGTCACATAGGACGTAGCCCAATGACTGCGAGCAAGGATGTTTTTTAAACCAAAATTATTAGTCTATTCACTCATTTCTATGGCCTTTTGAATCCAGTGAACTCCAGAAAGCCATGTGATTTGACCGTCTTAAAAGGTGCAATATGCAGAAACAGCGCCGCCATTTCTTGGTTGCTAAAATTGGAATAGTTCGCTTAATTTCAGCAGCTTTAAAGGGATACTTTGGAATTTTGACATTTGTGTGTCTCTGCGTCCATTATGAAGGAAGTTAGAGGAAGTTTCGAGAGCCAATGATAACTTGCGTTAGTGTAATGACAAAGTCTATCAGATATGATAGACTTCCAGTCATTGCCTTAGCACTAGTGAGCAACTGCCTTCAAACTGCACGCAGAAACATAAAAACAATATCCAACGAAATCCTGAAGTATCCCTTTCAAGAGACAAGTCATGACTGGTTGCAAGCAGGCAATCTCCTCCACATGACCACCTGATCATTTATCACTCCAGTGTTAATCTGATAAATTGTAATTATTCGCCTACCTCCTCATGCCTTTTGCACACAATGTATATAGACTATTTTTTCCCTACTGTGTTATTGACTTGTTTATTCCATGTGTAACTCTGTGTTGTCTGTTCACACTGCTATGCTTTATCTTGGCCAGGTCGCAGTTGTAAATGAGAACTTGTTCTCAACTAGCCTACCTGGTTAAATAAAGGTGAAATAAAATCAAGTAAAAAAATGTGAAGGACATCCGTCTGACTCTGAAAGCATTAGGCAGCTATTCCAGTCATCCTCGGAAAGAAAAACACATTGTTTATCATTGGCTGAGTGCGGTCCCCTGTTATAAGTCAATGATACAAGCAGTGAGGTTACGCCCAGGGCATCCATCCATCACCGTGGAGACCAGTGAGGAGATCAGTAACAGTGACTGGGGAGAGGAGACTTCCTTCTGTGTGTCGTTGCTCAGAGAGATTTCCTACCATGAGAGTAATGTCATTGTGTGGCGAGTCATTTAATGTTCTCGGTCATTTGAATGCATAGCTTTTTAAAATGTGTTTATTTATGGCAGTAGAAGGCAGGCCTCCAGACATCACAATTACATTCGGGAGCAAGATTATTCATGTTGAGACAAAATGAGGGTGTTAGCCATGTTAATGAAATGAATTCTTAATGCCAACATGTAGCGACACGCGACAGTGTAGTCGAATGGAATCAAATCAGAGAAGAAACCAGAAGGACAGATAGTTTACACAGGCTTTCAAATCCAATGATCTGGTAACAGTACAATTACACATTAATAACATGTGTTTTTAACATTGGACAGAGTCTGTTTGATTACATGTGAATGATAGTCTTTTTTCTACTATGTATTTCTACAGAGTCGTATTAGTTGACAAGGTAAAGGTAAGTTCAACTAGGCTACTGTAGGCTAATTGCGATTGCGAAGTATCTTGGTCAGAATATTTTTTAGAGATGTTGCTATAGTAATTCAACCTTGTTTTTCCTAGTGCACTATAATCTCTCGTGGACAAAATACATAACATAAATGGTATCTGACACAATTACGTAAAATTGTAGTTTTTGGTTTTGTAAATGAAGTGCACTATGACCTAAACAGTAGCTGGCCTTGTCAGGGAGCAATGTTCACATTGTTTACCATGGTGCTGCTATCACCTACTGGAATACCAATAGGCTTTATGGCTGAGATATCTACACCAGCCTGGGCTGTGAAGTGAGACAGAGGCCGGATGTTGTCTTTCTCAAGGGGGGAGAATCTATACAGGTTGGGAACAGGGAGTCACAACACCTGAAACCAGAGTGGGACTAAAGCACAGCCAGCTCCACAGCATGTCAGCATCCCATCTTAACAGGTAAATAAAAAGGCCTACGTGGAAACGGATCAAAACACGCCACACACATCCCAGAGCTGAGCAACAGTACACTGGCCACGAGCTGCAGGCCAAGGTTGAGGGGCGAATGGAAACTATATTTGGCAGGCAAATGACCTGCAAGGCCCTGTCAGCCTGAGCCTGTGACTGAGGGTGTACTCTACACCTCATCACTCAAATGACAAATGTTTCCTCTCTGGGTGAGATGATGATTACCCTGCATTGACATGCAAATCTGTCAAGAATGGAAAACATGGAAATATGTGGTCCCCAATTTAGGCTAGGCTACCAGTCCACTCAGTCTGAATCCTTAGAGAGTCCCAATTTAGGCTACCAGTCCACTCAGTCTGAATCCTTAGAGAGTCCCAATTTAGGCTACCAGTCCACTCAGCCTGAATCCTTAGAGAGTCCCAATTTAGGCTACCAGTCCACTCAGCCTGAATCCTTAGAGAGTCCCAATTTAGGCTACCAGTCCACTCAGCCTGAATCCTTAGAGAGTCCCAATTTAGGCTACCAGTCCACTCAGCCTGAATCCTTAGAGAGTCCCAATTTAGGCTACCAGTCCACTCAGCCTGAATCCTTAGAGAGTCCCAATTTAGGCTACCAGTCCACTCAGCCTGAATCCTTAGCCTGAAGTCCACTCAGCCTGAATCCTTAGGGAGTCCCAATTTAGGCTACCAGTCCACTCAGCCTGAATCCTTAGAGAGTCCCAATTTAGGCTACCAGTCCACTCAGCCTGAATCCTTAGGGAGTCCCAATTTAGGCTACCAGTCCACTCAGCCTGAATCCTTAGAGAGTCCCAATTTAGGCTACCAGTCCACTCAGCCAGAATCCTTAGGGCGTCCCAATTTAGGCTACCAGTCCACTCAGCCTGAATCCTTAGAGAGTCCCAATTTAGGCTACCAGTCCACTCAGCCTGAATCCTTAGGGAGTCCCAATTTAGGCTAGCAGTCCACTCAGCCTGAATCCTTAGAGAGTCCCAATTTAGGCTACCAGTCCACTCAGCCAGAATCCTTAGGGCGTCCCAATTTAGGCTACCAGTCCATTCAGCCTGAATCCTTAGGGAGTCCCAGTCTAGGCAAGGCTAGCAGTCCAATCAGCCTGAATCCTTAGGGAGTCCCAGTCTAGGCTAGGCTACCAGTCCAATCAGCCTGAATCATTAGGAGTCATCTAGTATTTGCCTCAAATTTTTAGGAGGTGATAGTAGTTTGATAGAGTGCTTTATAATAGTACAGTTGAACCTCAATATATCCTCTAAAAACAAAAAGGTATATTTCTAATTGGTTGATTTTCAAGGAAGGACTAGATCATCTTTAACAACAAGACTAATGGGAAATCATTTCAACTGCTTTTCTGAACCAGTGCTAGACTTGGGCCGGAGCACCGACACCTCAATTTGTCTACTGCTGGAGTTCCTGTTCCTCTTTTAGAATATTCACTCAAAAGTATCACCTAAACAAAAACAGTATCTGCAAACAAAATAAATACGGGCACCTATTTCAGTCCAAGTCAACCACTGAGCATAACCCTGGTTTTAGTCGGCTCACTATACTGTAGCTTCAATTGCCTACACAATTTGTCTGGTGATGTATGCCTTCAGTGTCCCGTTATGAAAAGAGGGTGCAGAGCATGTTATTGTAGAGCTGTGTCTCATGGTGGGGTGTCATGTTACTGAGCTCTTCATATCAAGTGAGAGTTGTAACCTAATATCTGATCGGGCCTGGGCCTGCTAATATAACCCGACCTCAAGATCTCAGTGTAACGTCAAGTCAGCTCAGGGTTGATGTTTTGGACAGCTTTCACAGCACAACGTTGGCTAACAAACAAGAACCAAGCCCTGTGACTTGTATTTCAATATCTGAACATGTTTTAACTGAAGACGCAAAAAAAATAATTGCAGACATATTGTAAAATGTTTCCGTGTTTGTTTCCCATTCCCTTTCCTTTAATGGAGAGCAATTATATAATTTCCCTCCCAATGCTTCAGTCACTGCATTCAAAAGATAACAGCAAAATATTTTACTTTTTTTTTTTTACAAAGTGAAGAGAATCAACTTATATTTTACTGTTATATTTTAGCCTGACAATTCATCACAGTCGCAACGTAGGCCTTCTTGTCACACAACTAGGCTATATCTACTGTAGTCATGCTGATCACGCACGTCTGCATTCAGATTGCTCTGTCATCTAGCTAATACAAATGTATGATACCTTGACATAGCCACCTGGCCTGCGATTGAAATACTCGGAGAGCATCATCGATTCCGTTGCCATTCACATTTAACGATATCAGATGAAAAACAATCGAGCTGGTTGAATCCTGTTCATTGCCCTATCATCTATTACATAACCCCCACCAGGCTCGCTAAATAATGAAGTCAGTTAGCATTCTAGCTAGCTAGCCAGGATCATTTCTAGTTAGTAACATTGACGTTGATAAGCATACAGTTAACAACTCCATAGCCAACACTGATGTCAACAACTATATATAACTTGCTAACTAACTATCTGGCTGGTGTGGGTTAGCACCCAAGCAGAAGAGAGCGGAACCATTCAATTTTGTCGCATTCAGAAGTGTCACCCTCCGATCCGTGTCTCTTTTCACACTCGCATAATTAACATCAATAGAAAGGTAACGTTAGCTCTCCAGTCCTTACCTTGTTTGGTTCAGCTGGCTTATCTGGTACCATCCACTGTTAGTTTGACTGTTGCAACTTCCTTATGATGTAATGGTTTTTTTCGTTCGCTAGCAAAGAAGAACTGCAGAAATAGCTAACGTTAGCTTACACACTCCATCATTTCACACTCGATAAGGAGTCAGGACAGCTGCCTGCTATCACAGGTTTGCAACATATACATATGATTTTCTAGAAATGGCTTAATTAGTTGATGGAACCGATTAGTTTCTAAAACTGATTTTTTTACATGTATTTTAGAGTCTATATAAAAGCTCTGAAATCCTGTTCGTAGCCTTCCTTCTTGTGAGTGCGAATGTTGAATCAGTGATTAACTGAGACGCCTGTAATCCGGTGATTATCGTTCGACTACTTTTGCTTGATGCTCGGCAGTCTACACAACTAGTAATGTCATGTTTTAAAGGATAAATTGTCCATAAACAAATAACGAATATGTTGTGGGCCACATATACTTGCAGAAATAAGACAGCTACATTTGCTGTGTAGAAAGGTAATGAAGCCGTAGAATAATGTATTTGTGTAACCACTAAATATGAGATGGGTAGAGTCCGACATCTCGTGGCAGAAAGATGTAGCACTCGCCTGGGTACCAGGCTCTTTCATTTACGTTCCACTCTTTGCCACGAGATTCGATCACCTTCATCGCTATCATCCAATCACAATGTTAATGCAAACGAAGACTGATGGGAAAACGTTCAAATTTAATTGATACATTTGAATGGAAACATTCTAACATTGGGCATTCTGACGTAATACACTTAATTGTAAACATAAACATTGGGCGCGGGAAGAAGGCAGGATTCCCGTTTATTGATTTTTTTACCATCAGCCAACGTGATCACGTCATACCAGAGAAGCTCTCGCCATTCAAACTTGCTACTTCGAGGACACGCATTGGGCTATATAGGGTACTGTCTCAAGAGCTGTAAGAGGAATACCGTAGGATTGGACAGAGAGAGGCCAGTGAAGATGTCAGCGGAGATGCATTAATTACACAAGAAGGGCATTGAAGACAGAGATGTGTAAATTAGAAGTTAATTCATAGGCTGGGCAGCCTGGGCTATTAATCCACCATTCGAATGCTAGCCTATATACATTACCTCGATTAGCCTGTACCCCCGCACATTGACTCGGTACCGCCGTATATAGCCTCGTTATCGTTATGTCATTTTATTGTGTTACTTTTTGATGTGATTAAAAAAAAATGTATTTAGTAAATATTTTCTGAACGGCATTGTAAAGTAAGCATTTAAGGGTAAGGTCTACGACACCTGTTGTATTCGGCGTATTTGACAAATAACATTTGATTTGTAACGGATGTGAAACGGCTAGCTTAGTTAGCGGTGCGCGCTAATAGCATTTCAATCGATGACGTCACTTGCTCTGAGTCCTTGAAGTAGTGGTTCCCCTTGCTTCGTGGGTGACTGTTGTTGATGTGTGCAGAGGGTCCCTGGTTCGCACCCGGGTATGGGCGAGGGGACGGTCTAAAGTTATGCTGTTACACAAGCAAGAGACAAAAACTATATTTTGTCTGACACATGTTTTGTGCCAACGAATTGAAGTTGAATATCGCCACATACGACAATTTAATTAAATGTGCAATAAAAAAAGTATAATGCCTTGGCCTGTTTAATGAAACCCTGGTTGTTGACGTAGATCCCCATTCCCCACTGAGGTCATTTTTGGGAAATGGCACTTTCACATCAATAAACACATATCAAGCGCAAGTGCGCCAACAGCTCACACCAGCAGAATGGGGGGCCTATTGTTTACGAGGGACGTCTAACATGGATCGCTAAAATAATGATTATCGTCACCTTTCCTCAATTTAAATATTAGACTTATGGGGACACCAAAACATTTGGCAGCCATGCACGAGTGATCATTGTAGCTTTTTATCGTCTAAACATTTTTTTTATTTCACCTTTATTTAACCAGGTAGGCTAGTTGAGAACAAGTTCTCATTTGCAACTGCGATCTGGCCAAGATAAAGCATAGCAGTGTGAGCAGACAACACAGAGTTACACATGGAGTAAACAATTAACAAGTCAATAACACAAGAGGAAGACAAAAAAAGTGGAGTCTATATACATTGTGTGCAAAAGGCATGAGGAGGTAGGCGAATAATTACAATTTTGCAGATTAACACTGGAGTGATAAATGATCAGATGATCATGTACAGGTAGAGATATTGGTGTGCAAAAGAGCAGAAAAGTAAATAAATAAAAACAGTATGGGGATGAGGTAGGTAAAAATGGGTGGGCTATTTGCCGATAGACTATGTACAGCTGCAGCGATCGGTTAGCTGCTCAGATAGCAGATGTTTGAAGTTGGTGAGGGAGATAAAAGTCTCCAACTTCAGTGATTTTTGCAATTTGTTCCAGTCACAGGCAGCAGAGTACTGGCACGAAAGGCGGCCAAATGAGGTATCGGCTTTAGGGATGATCAGTGAGATACACCTGCTGGAGCGCGTGCTACGGATGGGTGTTGCCATCGTGACCAGTGAACTGATATAAGGCGGAGCTTTACCTAGCATGGACTTGTAGATGACCTGGAGCCAGTGGGTCTGGCGACGAATATGTAGCGAGGGCCAGCCGACTAGAGCGTACAAGTCGCAGTGGTGGGTGGTATAAGGTGCTTTAGTGACAAAACGGATGGCACTGTGATAGACTGCATCCAGTTTGCTGAGTAGAGTGTTGGAAGCAATTTTGTAGATGATATCGCCGAAGTCGAGGATCGGTAGGATAGTCAGTTTTACTAGGGTAAGTTTGGCGGCGTGAGTGAAGGAGGCTTTGTTGCGGAATAGAAAGCCGACTCTTGATTTGATTTTCGATTGGAGATGTTTGATATGAGTCTGGAAGGAGAGTTTACAGTCTAGCCAGACACCTAGGTACTTATAGATGTCCACATATTCAAGGTTGGAACCATCCAGGGTGGTGATGCTGGTCAGGGGTGCGGGCAGCGAACGGTTGAAAAGCATGCATTTGGTTTTACTAGCGTTTAAGAGCAGTTGGAGGCCACGGAAGGAGTGTTGTATGGCATTGAAGCTCGTTTGGAGGTTAGATAGCACAGTGTCCAAGGACGGGTCGGAAGTATATAGAATGGTGTCGTCTGCGTAGAGGTGGATCAGGGAATCGCCCGCAGCAAGAGCAACATCATTGATATATACAGAAAAAAGAGTCGGCCCGAGGATTGAACCCTGTGGCACCCCCATAGAGACTTCCAGAGGACAGGACAGCATGCCCTCCGATTTGACACACTGAACTCTGTCTGCAAAGTAATTGGTGAATCAGGCAAGGCAGTCATCCGAAAAACCGAGGCTACTGAGTCTGCCGATAAGAATATGGTGATTGACCGAGTCGAAAGCCTTGGCAAGGTCGATGAAGACGGCTGCACAGTACTTTCTTTTATCGATGGCGGTTATGATATTGTTTAGTACCTTGAGCGTGGCTGAGGTGCACCTGTGACCGGCTCGGAAACCAGATTGCACAGCGGAGAAGGTACGGTGGGATTCGAGATGGTCAGTGACCTGTTTGTTGACTTGGCTTTCGAAGACCTTAGATAGGCAGGGCAGGATGGATATAGGTCTGTAACAGTTTGGGTCCAGGGTGTCTCCCCCTTTGAAGAGGGGGATGACTGCGGCACCTTTCCAGTCCTTGGGGATCTCAGACGATATGAAAGAGAGGTTGAACAGACTGGTAATAGGGGTTGCGACAAATGCGGCGGATAGTTTCAGAAATAGAGGGTCCAGATTGTCAAGCCCAGCTGATTTGTACGGGTCCAGGTTTTGCAGCTCTTTCAGAACATCTGCTATCTGGATTTGGGTAAAGGAGAACCTGGAGAGGCTTGGGCGAGGAGCTGCGGGGGGGGCTGTTGGCCGAGGTTGGAGTTGCCAGGCGGAAGGCATGGCCAGCCGTTGAGAAATGCTTGTTGAAGTTTTCGCTAATCATGGATTTATCGGTGGTGACCGTGTTACCTAGACTCAGTGCAGTGGGCAGCTGGGAGGAGGTGCTCTTGTTCTCCATGGACTTCACAGTGTCCCAGAACTTTTTGGAGTTGGAGCTACAGGATGCAAACTTCTGCCTGAAGAAGCTGGCCTTAGCTTTCCTGACTGACTGCGTGTATTGGTTCCTGACTTCCCTGAACATGTTGGAGGAATATCTTCACGCCTAGAATAAAAACCCCAAGGCTTCCGTCAGACTCAACTGAATGAAAAAAATAAAGAATTACAGGGGGCAGTTTAGAAAAAGTCCTCTGGAATAAGGTACATGCTTGGATAATAATTATAGAACCAACGTCTCCAGTAATACCATAGCTGTCTCTCCTTGTCAATTCATTTAAATACATGATTTTAACATTGTGCTATAATGCAGCCTAGGCCTACTTTCTGATGGATTACAGCCAACATGTGAAGGTGAGCATATGTTTTGAATACGTTTTTAGGAAAGGAGAAATGTGATTTGTGTGTCTTGAGGTGCGCTGGTGGCTTTGATTGATAGGTCCTTTTAGTGTGTGAGAGAGAGAGATATTACTAATTCTCTCTACGCACATTTAGAAAGTAGTAGCCGGTCTGGACTCCATCTCTCAATAAGAGAGGAGGGACAAATAATGCAACTGAAATGAGCATAACAAATGGTAAAACATGTATTAGGTCATGATGGTCAGCATATGTGCGAGGAATGACGACAGGTGCCAGTTTTGCGCTTCATTCCTCGAATTAATAGGATGCAACTGAAGCAAACATAGCTCGATTGAATCTTGTAGGCTAATATTTTCCGTATCATTATTTCTCTCTCATTACAGAGTCCGCTCTAGCCACTTTGAACAACATGACATTGCATTGACACTGCCTTCTCACAAGGGAATTACCGCAGCAGGTCGTAACGGTCTTGTTTGTTGTTGTTATTCTTAAAATTCGAATTCTATATTGCTCCAAATTTGCGCACACCCATGTACCATATTGTTGTCATGGCTGTTGTTTCCAAGTATCAATCAACAACTAACTGCGCCGTAAATCCGGCTGCATATTGAACGATGAGATTGCCGAAAGACCAGTCAAGCAGTGGCATGGAGTGGAATAGCTCGACTGGTATCAGGCTAATGTAGCACGGTCCCTTCGAAAAATACAAATATTTCATACATATTGCACCACTGAGGTATATATTTCACAGAAACTTTATGGAAGCAAACACACCATTGCATATATTTACGTAGGGTTCATTTTGGTAGGGATTTTTTTTTGTTTACATCTTGGAAGTAGCCTAACTAACTAACGGTTATACAGTACATTAACTGCTTTTCCAAACCTATTTTAAAATATGTATAGCCATAACAGTATTAGTCATGATGTTAATACTACTCAAGATTACTGTAAAATACATAAATATTTATTTAGTAAATAGGAACGTTTAAAAAAAATGTGACGCAATTTCTCGTACAGATCATACAGCTGCAACACCGTGGGGAATATTAGCGTTCAAGGTCGTCCATGCGCGCACATATCTGAATCATAACGTTGTTTCGTGTCGGGCATAGAGTGTGTTAGAATAACAGTAGGCTACAACAATTACACCTCAAATGGCTTTACATGTGGGTACCGACCTCCTTTCATGACTTAACCTAGAGGTATTGATATGCATGACCCGATACAGAATTATACCAAAACGATGATGTGACACAATGACGTAATGCAACATCAATGTACCCCCAGAAAATCGCAGGACGGTTTGTGAGCCTCGAGCATCGCTTTGACCGAACGTCCGATCCTCCTGTTTGTTTCTACAGAGCGTTGTGTCCCATAATGCTTGGCGAGATTGACCACCAAGATGGCTGACGTTATGGATGAATATGAGAAAGAAGCTGGCTGTGTTCCTATTCTTCATCCAGAGGTAAGCTGCTTGGCCCTGCATCTTTGCACGGGGTTATAACGAGGGTGGATCTTGTACATGTCGGAATCTACTAAACCGTATAAATTCGCCGTGTTTTGGGAGAACCACGATGCCCCCCTCATCGGGAGGGCAGCTACCACCAAATACATGTCAGGTTTTCCCCTGCTGCGTAATAGCATGTTAGCTAGCCAGCTAATTTGGCTGAAGGTGTTTCTGAATCTAGTAAATCAGACGACAGTCTTGGGTTGTTTATTGTGCCCAACAGATACGCTACCTTGAAAATAACAGAATTACCGAACACGAGATCGTAGGTAGTTATGTTGAACTGGTTTATTGTCGTCAAAAAAGCAGGGCTTTGCTGCAGCCCGAATAATGACTTGTGCTGAAATGTCATGTTGCTTGGTCGGTGATGGCAACGTTAGCATGCAAACAGAGATGGGCGCGGGCCTCGCAGTGTAGTTAGCGAGGCTAGCCATGTCAGTGACAGTATTTGTCAAGCAACGTCAATTGCATTAAACTTCCCTGTCCTTGGCCAACATTCAGCCTATTTACATTTAGCCATATGAACGTATTAATGGTTTAGTTGCTAGCTAGGTTAGCAAGTTAGGGCTAACAAAATAGCTAGCTAAAGATTGTTCTTGCTAGTAGCTAGTCAGCCCGAGAGCTAGATATGTTTAGCCCATAGCACAGGAATAAACACTTGAATGTTGTGAATGTGATACAATAATTACATTCATGTTGTAGCTTTATTCCAAATAAATTCAGATCTGACAATAATATTTGGGCCTTATCTGTGTGCAGATCGGCTTTGGGGCCGAAATGCATCCATTGTGACTGCTGAGAATACTACAGCGAGCTAGCATCTAACGTTAATATTTATTTGAGTGCTGTCCGCTGGATTACTGCTGGGCTAATTTATACAGCACCCAAGACTTATTCACAGAACTTAGTAAGAGTTGGGCATGTCATATTTGGCATTTTAGTTCATATAGCCTATTAAATGTGGTCTGGCAAATTGCCTTTTGGCTCAGTCTTCAAAATTAGCTGCCTTATTTATTTGTTGTCGAAATGCATTTGACTATTTGGAGTGAAAGGATACCAACAACATGGAATACAACATTGAACTTGTTTCAGGCCACTGTCACTTGATTAACAAACATTAGATGTGTTTTTTAAGAATGGGCCAGTACAGAGGACCTGTCACTAAATTATTCATGGTTTACTAACTCACTTGTGTTGGCCAACCTGTTACGCCACATGGTGTAGGAAGCTTATTTCCCCCTCTTGTCTTGGTGCAAAAAGTACAAAGTTTTCAATCTGGGGCTGGCAGCAAGCCACAGAAACAGTCATTTATTTGAAAAGGCCCATATTTGAAAGACAACCAATGGGCATTAAATAGTGCCATCTTGCCTTTTGTAATTAATTTGGCAAACCCACACACTTAAAACACACTGACTGAAAATTATATTTGAAAGAAAATACAATTTTCCTGGTATTAGACTCACACAAAGTTCCTGCCAATTTGTGTTACTTTTGCCTGATGCGTCTCTTTTTCTTACTCTTGCGCTTAATGAGTTTTTGACATGTCAAGCCTCATTCCTCTCCATTTATTGGTTATGCAAGCTCTTTTGACATGATGTCACAATTACTGAATTCTATACGTAGTGTGACACTGCATAGCTTAGATTTAGCCTGTGGTCAGGCATAGGGCAGTTGGGCCTGAGGGGAGAAGGAGGGTAACCGAAAACAATGTCTCCTTGCATTAAAATCCCATCAGACACTCAACCGACGGCCAACTCTGCTGCGGAATTAAACAACAGCATGTCAGTTAGGAGAGGGTGAAATCTGAAAGGGTTGGGTGTTGCTGTAGTGATAGACGACCTAAACACAGGATTATGTAGTGTTCTGCTCATTGGCTATTGTCTATGTGATTTGTAGTATGTAGCCTAATAATACATATTAATATATTCCTTTTAGTAGACACATTTTTGTTTATCCCAGCGGGAATCAAACCCCCTGATCCTTGGTGTTGCAAGCGACATGCTCTACCAACTGAGCCCCAAAGGACTTGTGATCTTTCTTAGGCTTCATGGGTCTCGTACTGCTTGCTCTTCTATGTGGACTAATTACGTTATTTCAGTAAGACTGCAGCTCAGCTCCTCACAAATCCAAGCCGTTTGTTGAAGATGGACAGCCCCATGTTGATATCTTGACTTCATGATGGCGGTGGGACATTGACTGCTTGGAAAACTGCCATATGTCCCATGTTCCTTTGGTACAAATCTCTTGCATGACTCGTCTATCTATCGCTGCAGTATTCCACTCTTGGTCATGTGTGATTGGAATGAGCAGTGTTAGGCCTATGGCAGGCTGTCTGTGACAGAGCCTGCTCCAGAGCCCTCAGGCCGTAACTGTCTCTTGTCAAAGTAGAGGAAGCATTACGCCTCGATGACAGCGTCATTGCCTTTTGTCACACCAGAAATACATTCCATTTCCAATGGAATTCTGCATTTGTCTTGCGTTGCAGAGGCAGTAGTAGTGCGTTCTGTGTGGTGCGTACGCTGGATTTCTCCAACCTATATGTCAAACTGTATGTGTAGACGGCTTGACAGAAATGGTAGCAGAAGGTGAATGTTGAACTTCTGTTGCACACACATCCAGATGATGCAGTGTACCATAAATACACAGCCACCTGCACTCACGTTGGTTAATCCCTGGATAGAGGTTACACTTTCTCGGGTTGTGAAGAATAGTGTTGGGCTATGCCTGTTGCCTCAACCTTGTTGCTGCTGTTAAAGAGCCTTCAGGCTTAGTGCCCTGGTCTGAATTCCAGAAGGTTGACAAAATGCTTTTTCAGATTCCTCCAAAGCTTAGCTGTCATGTGGCTTTTGAGTCACAGAGCTTTGTGGAAAAGCCATCTCCACTAATGCAGCATAGACTAGGCCTAAATGTTTTGCATCTCTGATATAGGCTGTACATTTATGGCCTGTCTCCCTGATTTGTTTTATTTGAATGAGAAGCCTTTACTGTTCTCTCGTTGATCTTTAAAAGAGAGACGTGTGAAATTCAAGTGCCACATGACCCCACCACCATCCACCTGCTCAGTTTTGTGGTGAACATCTGGTGTACTCTATGGAGTCCCAGAGAGATGCACATCAATAAGCTACCCTTGGATACGACCGTTTGATATGCAAGTTCACTTATTCTCTCTGTCTAGGCCTGTGTTTTCCCCTCTGAATCTCATTAAACATGTCTTCTCATGAATTTCAGCCTCTTTTGCAATCTTTCCTATTGTTGATTTTGTTTGTCTGACTGTCAGCCACAGATATAGTCTGTGTCCCAAATGGCTCCCTATTCCCTACTTTGGACCAGAGCCATACGGGCCCTGGTCAAAGGTAGTGCACTAGGCTATATAGGGAGCCTTTTGGGATGCAGCCTAACTCCGAGGCTCCTGACCCAGTTTAAACATGCAAATTATTGTTTTTGAATAGAACAACTACAGAATCTTGCTCCATTGCTGGATTCATAACGTCAATGGAGGCAATAGACAGCACAGAGTAGAAAATGTAGAAAACGGAGTCTGTTTCTCTTTGCTATCCTTTATAGTTGCTTCTTAAACATAAAAGTTCTCCAGTCCAGGTAGCATCCTCTCTCAATCAGCCATTGTCCTCCCATTAAATGAAACTATTGAAGTAGTAATACAAAATAAATGGCCTTCATTTCAGATAGTTTAGATTGGGCCTGTCCACTGTGGTTGGTGAAGCCTTATCCTCTCTGTGCTTTCGGACCTCATCTGGTGGCAACCCCTAGCTACTGAAAGGATGTAGCAGCAGCTTCAATAGATGAGCGGGTCAGGTGTACTCTACAATGGGCAAGGAAACATGTCCTCTGCCCTGAACAAGCTTCTGTCAATGGGTCAGGTGCAACAAATGGTGGGATGTATTTAAAGTGTTGGTGATGAAGTCTGGAGCCAGAGATTGTATTTACAAACTACAGGCTACAGATGATGGCAAATACCCTAGTTGACTAAATGATTTGAGCTAACTTGTAAAGATAGGAATACAGGCACATCACAGACCTGTACTCTGAATGAAACTTATGTAATTTAGTTTTTCTGACACTAAACTGAAGAGGACTCATGGGGATACTGCAGCTAATACAAAGCCACGCGATTCCATAGTCTACATTTAGGTTAGTTTTTTTGTAGCTTATTTTTAGATCTGGGCGTATGACACCGTCCCCTGGGATGAGCCTGCCATATGTCCTTATTGACTGAGAACCTCCTTGATCACTGCTTCTTCAAACAGACAAGATTCAAATGGTGAGTCAACTGGATTAGAGGTCGACCGAGTGATTTTTCAACGCCGATATCGATTATTGGAGGACCAAAAAAGCCGTTACCGATTAATCGTCCGATTTTAAAAATAAAAATATATTTTTTAAATGTATTTGTAATAATGACAATTACAACAATACTGAATGAACACTTTTTAACTTAATATAATACAATTTATTTTACCTTTATTTAACTAGGCAAGTCAGTTAAGAACAAATTCTTATTTTTAATGACGGCCAAGGAACAGTGGGTTAACTGCCTGTTCAGGGGCAGAACGACAGATTTGTACCGTGTCAGCTTGGGGGTTTGAACTTGCAACATTCCGGTTACTCGTCCAACGCTCTAACCATTAGGCTACCCTGCCGCCCCGTGGTGAATACACCCCTGGCATGCTGACTGTCCACCTTGTTTCTCTCACTGTCATGTAAGGAGAGCTGGTTCAGCACTTCACACTACTCCAGTGTAACTCCAGTGACATGCTGCAGGACTGATTGAGCATGGGTGGCTTCAGGCACCCTTAGTGCCTCTCACCGCTCACTCCTGGCTATCTTTGAGGCCCTTAGTCAAGCCCCCTTGTCCCTTAGCTAACATCCATGGCTGGAGGATGACATGATCATATCATTGGCTACTGGCCTAAAATAGCCCTAACAGTTTTGCTCTGTCTTAAGGGGTCTGTTGTATTGCCAAACCATCCTCCACTTCGTCAGATAATGTAGTTGCTGCTAGATTGGAGAGACAGGCCGTTATGGCCTCACCAGCAAAATAACATCTCTCTGTTCCTGGAAGAAGTTGCTTGGACCTGTTTCTCAGCATTATTTCAAATCATCAGATCATCATCAGATCATGTTACTTACCGCTGTCAACGACATAACAGTGCATGAAACTGCCCCAATCCGTACCTTGCCGAAAGCAAATTGGTGGTTTAAAAAAATACCTCTCCTGAGTGTGATTCTGGCATACTCACCAGAATTCCACTCTTTGTGGCTGTAGCTATTCTGATGAAGACTTACTATAAGCTAGTGTTTCCCATACCTAGCTCTGTTCTCCCTCAGGCCATCGTTTGGCTTCCAATGTTTTCAATTGACAAGTTTGATACCTTATGGTCATGTGTAGCTCCCTTGGTAGAGTGTGGCTCTTGCAACGCCAGGGTCGTGCGTTCGATACTTACTGGGGCCACCCATAAGAAAAGGAAGGCTATGAACACACTACTAACGCACTACTAACGCACTAGTTGCTTTGATCGGATAACAATAACAATAATAATATGCCATTTATGTCAGAGGTAGGGTTGCACAGTTTGGGGAATATTCAGAGGTGGAAACTTTCCGTGGGAATTAACAGGAATATATGGGAGTTAAAGGAAATGAATGCAAATTAATATTAGTACCATTTTAAATGTTTTTTGTATTGAATACATTTACCATATCATATGGAGACAAACATAAACATTTACCTTATCATAAGTAGAAATGATTTAATCCTTACAGTAGAAATGTTAAAAACAATTTAGTTACGGATTGAACTTTAATTAAATGAGTTGACTCTTCACATGGGAGGATTTCACTGAACAACAACAGAAAGGGAATACTAAATGATCCCCAATGATCCATCGCATCTACCAAAAATGTTTTCAACATACATCTGTAAAATGATAGTGTAGAAACTAAAGCTTTGGTTGTCTTCCTCTCAGGCTTCATGTCTTCTCCCTGGACCTTCTCAATGTCCACCTCTTGAACATCAGACTCTGAGACCTCATCTTCACTATCACTTTCCAACCTTGTTGAGGATGGCTCGTTGTCAGGTTCAAAAAGCCTCAAATTTGCCCGGATGGCCACCAATTTTTCAACCCTGGTATTGGTCAGCCTGTTGCGTGCTTTGGTGTCTGTGTTCCCAAACAAGGACCAGTTGTGCTCTGATGAGAGATGTTGGCACGACTGCCATATCACATCTCCATCCCAAAGCCCTTGCTTGGAAGTGTACTTCGCCAGACTGCCAAGAACCTTGCCCTCATCCAGGCCAAGGTGGCGAGACCATAGGCCTTGTTGATCTCTGCACCAGACAGGATGCTCCAGCAGACTTGGGGTCCAGCATGTACGCTGCGGCGGGTATGGGCTTCAGGCAGAAGTCTAAATGCTTTTTGATGTATTTCAGAACAGCAGTTTCCTCTGCTTGGAGCAACAGCGATGTGGGCAGGGCAGTATGGATTTCTTCTTATCTTACATCTGCAAGCATAGTCTGAACATCAGACAGGATGGCATTGTCTTTCAGGAGTCTCAGGCTGCGTACCACTCTCTCCCAAAATACATCATCCATGAGGATCCTCTTGACGGGGCTGTCCATATCGGCAGACTGTGATATGGCCATTTCTTGGAGACACTCCTTCCCCTCCAGGGGACTGTCAAACATGATGACAACACCATCCCAACGGGTGTTGCTGGGCAGCTTCAATGTGGTGCTCTTATTCTTCTCACTTTGCTTGGTGAGATAGATTGCTGCTATAACTTGATGACTCTTCACATACCTAACTGTTTACTTGGCTCTCTTGTAGAGTGTATCCATTGTTTTCAGTGCCATGATGCCCTCGAGGAGCAGATTCAATGCATGAGCAGCACAGCCAATGGGTGTAGGACTCCTCCACTTTAGACCAAGCAGCCTTCATGTTCGCAGCATTGTCTGTCACCAGAGCCAAATACCTTCTGTGGTCCAAGGTCATTGACTGCCTTCAGCTCATCTGCAATGTGGAGATTACTATACATATTTAATGATCTTGTTATAATCCTTACCCCTCATTAACTGACTACCAAGTGTTTTTCCCATCAGATTTGAATCCGTATAGCCTTCTGTATATGATCAATCATTAACCCAGTATCCTTATAGTCTGCTGTAGGTCTATATGATTCATCATTAACCTCTTGCTCCTACCTGACACGCAGGCGTCCCATCTAGACATCTGGAAATGCAAATGCGCTACGCTAAATGCTAATAGTACTAGTTAAAACTCAAACGTTCATTAAAATACACATGCAGGGTATTGAATTAAAGCTACACTCGTTGTGAATCCAGGCAACAAGTCAGATTTTTAAAATGCTTTTCGGCGAAAGCATGAGAAGCTATTATCTGATAGCATGTAACACCCCAAAAGACCCGCAGGGGACGTAAACAGAATAATTAGCATAGTCGTCGCTACACAAACTGCACAAATAAAATATAAAACATTCATTACCTTTGACCATCTTCTTTGTTGGCACTCCTAGATGTCCCATAATCACTATTGGGTCTTTTTTTTCGATTAAATCGGTCCATATATAGCCTAGATATCGATCTATGAAGACTGTGTGATAAACGAAAAAAAATAGCGTCTTATAACGTAACGTCATTTTTTTAAATTAAAAAAGTCGACGATAAACTTTCACAAAACACTTCAAATACTTTTGTAATGCAACTTTAGGTATTAGTACACGTTAATAAGCAATCAAATTGATCACGAGGCGATGTATATTCTTTAGCTGTCCGTCTGGAAATAATGTCCGGGTAAATCTCAACTAAAATATCCGGTCGGAGACCTGAACAAATGGCTTGTCTCTTCTTCGTTTGACCAAGAAACAAAGCCTAGGCAAATGACAAGACTGTTGACATCGTGTGGAAGCTGTAGGTATTGCAACCTCAGCCCCATTTATTGTGGTTCGCCTTTATCAATGGGTTGAAGTGGCGGATGGATATATATTTCCATTTTCAGTGATCAGATTTTCCTGCGCTTTTCGATGAAACGCACATTCTGTTATAGTCACAGCTGTGATTTAACCAGTTTTATAAACGTCTGAGTGTTTTCTATCCACACATACTAATCATATCCATATACTATATTCCTGGCATGAGCAGCAGGGCGCTGAAATGTTGTGCGATTTTTAACAGAATGTTCGAAAAAGTAGGGGGTAGGAGTAACAGGTTAACCCAGTATCCATTGTCTGCTGTAGGTCTATATGATTCATCATTAACCAAGTATCCATAATCTGATGTAGGTCTATATGATTCATCATTAACCCAGTATCCTAATAGTCTGCTGTAGGTCTATATGATTCATCATTAACCCAAAATCGATTGTTTGAGGACGGCGCCCTGCATACTAAAGCATGAAAAACACATTTCAACCAGGCAGGTGTGCCACGAAAGTCAGAAATAGCGAGATAATAAATGCCTTTGATGATCTTCTTCTGTTAGCACTCCTAAAGTTCCCAGTTTCATCACAAATGGTCCATTTGTTCGATAATGTCCTTTATATCCATAAAAACTCGCTTCAGTCAATAATCCACCGTTTCCCTCCATCAAAATGCATACAAAATGATTCCCAAACATTACTAATAAACTTTTCCAAACAAGTCAAACAACGTTTATAATCAAATCTTAGGTACCCTAATACGTAAATAAACGATACAATTTAAGACGGAGAATCGTTATTGTCTTTACCGGAGAAAAATGTCACCTGCCATATCAGTTCTGTTATACTCACAGACATTATTTTAACAGTTTTAGAAACTTTAGAGTTTTCTATCCACATCTACCAATTAAATGCATATCCTTCTGGACTTGAGTAACAGGCAGTTTACTTTGGGCACGCTTTTCATCTGGACGTAAAAAATACTGCCCCCTACCCAAGAGAGGTTAACCAAGTATTTTGTACATTTAGTATTGAAGGAATGTGTAGGTCCTTTCGATGTTAGATATGGAATGGCTGTCGGGCTGTAAAATGATACGGCGGTCTGTCACAGGGCCTTTCATTGGAAAATAGATTTAGTAGGAATCTAGACTATATATAGGGTTGTTTTACAGTCAGTACTGTACACGTGAACCAAGTTTCATGCTTTTATGAAAACCCTAACTGCATTCTCCTGGACCAATAGTGTTGTTCAGTAAAGGTTATAGAGACTGAGTGAGAACTGGGATGTGATGTGTATTTACCAGTCACCAAGGCAGCAGTACAGCAGTCCTCCCGGGGTGAGGGGGGAGGTTAAATGACGTTGCCATGGCGTTGCCGTGGAGGCTAATAAGAATGTGAAGGGCCTATGTGGGCGGCCCCGGCTGACTGTTGCCCACCATCAGAACACGACACAGCCTCCTCCAACTCTCTCTGTCGCTCATTCAATCGCTCTCGTGAGATGATGCTGTGCCATCTGGGTAGGCCCACTGGGTCCAGGCAAGGCACGGATTGATGAAACTCATTGCTGTTTTTTTTCTCTCCCAACAGGAACTCAAGCCCCAGAGTCACTATAACCATGGCTACAGTGAGAATGTGGGGCGCAAGAGCCACGTGGATGACTACAGTACCTGGGACATCGTCAAAGCCACGCAGTGAGTACCCACGCACCGCCGTGCTCGCGTGTGTGTGTGTGTGTGTGCATGTGTGTGTGCATGTGTGTATGCGCGCAAAGCTTGGCCGGTGTAGTTCAAGGTATACAAGCAATGTGGGCTGGTATACAAGCAATATAACTGGTTTTAAAAACACTTCCTGTTGTGGTATAGTTATCTTACTTGTGTAGCAGGGCAAACATTATTTGCAGGCTCCACGTTGTTCTCCAACACATAAGTCTGACTGCTTTTTCCTTTATTTAACTAGGTCAGTCAGTTAAGAACAAATTCTTATTTACAATGACGGCCTCGGAACAGTGTTCAGGGGCAGAACAACAGAGTTTTACCTTGTAAGCTCAGGGATTTGATCTTACCACCTTTTGGTTACTAGGCCAACGCTCTATCCACTAGCATACCTGCGGTCCCATGCAAAGCAGCTCCCCAGACATGTGGCTAAGAGAAGCTGGCATTTCATCAATATACACATAATACCCCATAATAAAGCGAAAACAGCTTTTTAGAAATGTTTGCACATTTATAAAAACAGAATTTATTTATTCAGACCCTTTGCTATGAGTCTCGAAATTGAGCTCAGGTGAATCATGTTTCCATTGATCATCCTTGAGATGTTTCTACAACTTGATTGGAGTCCACCTGTGGTAAATTCAACTGATTGGACATGATTTGGAAAGGCACACACCTGTCTATATAAGGTCCCACAGATGACAGTGCATGTCAGAGCAAAAGGTAGAAGGAATTGTCCATGAGGTCGAAGGAATTGTCCATGGATCTCAGAGACAGGTTATTTGTCGAGGCACAGATCTGGGGAAGGGTACCAAGAATGTCTGCAGAATTGAAGGTCCCGAAGAACACAGTGGTCTCCATCATTCTTAAATGGAAGAAGTTTGGAACCACCAAGAATCTTCCTAGATCTGGCTGCCGGCCTAACGGAGCAATCGGGGGAGAAGGGACTTGGTCAGGGAGGTGACCAAGAACCTGATGGTCACTCTGACAGAGCTCCAGAGTTTCTCTGTGGAGATGGGAGAACCTGTTGACTAGTGTCTATCGATGCCTGCACCAGGTCATATCGCTGCTCCAGACTAGTGGCTATCAATCCCTGCTTCGGGGTGAATCTGTGCCCCTAGGTTCAGATCTAGGATCTGTTACCCCTCCCCCAGTCCTAACCTTAACCATTAGTGGGGAAAATGCTAAACTGGCTCAAGATCAGTGTCTAGGAGCAACTTCACCCTACACCGCTATCGGTACTCCCTCTAGTTGGTTTGCATATGGGGTAACAGACAGGCCCCTAGTATGGACGCTCACAGGAAACCACTAACAGAACATGTATTTCCTGTGTGATTTACTACTAGCCTCCCTGGACTTGTTTCCTTGTTCTGGCATCGTCAGGACCAGATATGTATCAGCTAGTCTGCACTACCTGTGATTTCCCTTCCCCCATGAATGTGTTCACATGGTATTATGAAACGTTCCTTCCCCTATGATCCAGACCAATGGTGAATGACCACAGTTCCTTCAAAGTATTCACACCCATTGACTTTTTACACATGTTACAGCCTGCATTTAAAATGGATTGAAAGGAGTTTTTTGTCACACACAATACCCCATAATGTCAGTGGAATTTTGTTATCAGATGTTTTACAAATTAATAAAAAATTAAAATCTGAATTGTCTTGAATCAATTTGTTATGGCAAGCCTAAATAAGTTCAGGAGTCAACATGTGCTCAACAAGTCCCATAATAAGTTGCATGGACTCACTCTGGGGGCAATAATAGTGTTTAAGCTACTTTTTGAATGACTACCTCCTCACTGTACCCCACACACACACTTGTCTATAAGGTCCCTCAGTCGAGCAGTGAATATTAGAAATCGATTCAAACACAAAGACCAGGGAGGTTTTACAATGTTTGGCAAAGAAGGGCACCCAAACACAGATATTGAATATCCCTTTGAGTATGGTGAAGTAATTAATTAGACTTTGGATGGGGTATCTACACCCATTCACCTCAAAGATACAGGCGTCCTTCCTAACTCAGTTGCCGGAGAGGAAATCCGCTCAGGAATTTCACCATGAAACAGTACCCAAACCGGCCATCGTGCACCAATTGATTTTGTCCCCCCACACCAAACGCGATCACGACACACAGGTTAAAATATCAAAACAAACTCTGAACCAATTATTTTAATTTCGGGGACAGGTCTAAAAGCATTAAACATTTATGGCAATTTAGCTCGCTAGCTTGCTGTTGTTAGCTCATTTGTCTTGGGATATAAACATTGAGTTGTTATTTTACCTGAAATGCACAAGGTCCTCTACTCCGACAATTAATCCACACATAAAACAGTGAACCGAATCGTTTCCAAATCAAATGTTATTGGTCACAAACACATGGTTAGCAGATGTTAATGCGAGTGTAGCGAAATGCTTGTGCTTCTAGTTCTGACCGTGCAGTAATATCTAACAATTTCACAACTACCGTATACACACAAGTGTAAAGGAATGATTGAGAATATGTACATATAAATATATGGATGAGCGATGGCCGAACGACATAGGCGAGATGCAGTAGATGCATATGAGATGAGTAATGTAGGGTATGTAAACATTATAGAAAGTTACATTTTTTTAAAGTGACTAGTGATACATTTATTACATCCAATTTTTTATTATTAAAGTGGCTAGAGATGAGTCAGTATGTTGGCAGCAGCCCGCTCAATGTTAGTGATGGCTGTTTAACAGTCTGATGGCCTTGAGATAGAAGCTGTTTTTAAGTCTCTCGGTCCCAGCTTTGATGCACCTGTACTGACCTCGCCTTCTGGATGATAGCGGGGTGAACAGGCAGTGGCTCGGGTGGTTGTTGTCCTTGATGATCTTTTTGTCCTTCCTGTGACATCAGGTGGTGGAGCAGCCCCTTATCCACATCGACGGGGCAGTAGTGGAGAAGGTGGAACGTTTTAAGTTCCTCTTCTTGTCATCTCTCCTCCAAGGTTTTTTCTTCTTTGCACTTTATATGGCGATCGGCATCTGAACTTTCATAGTATTACCACGACGACCGACGAACTCAGTTGTCTTTCAATCGCCCACGTGGGTATAACCAATGAGGAAATGGCACGTGGGTATAACCAATGAGGAAATGGCACGTGGGTATCTGCTTCTATAAACCAATGAGGAGAGGAGAGAGGCAGGACTTGCACTGTGATCAGCGTCACAAATAGAACTGACTTGAAAGGAATTTTATAATATCTGTACATTATAGGAACACCTGTAATTACAAAAGTACAATGATTTAATGTTTTGCTTTAGCTTGAGATGAAGAATCAGTGGTAGAGACGTAAGTGCACAAAGAGGTCAACTGTACAAAAATCAGATGTCTGTGTTGAAAATATACGTTCAGTTTCTGTTGATACTATGTTCCAGTCTTACTTCTGCTGGCACATGATAGTAACAGGAGGAAGAAGGATTGGGAAACTAACTGCAAATGACAATAAGCTGAACAACTCCTAGCAGAGACATCTTTGTATTAGCAACTATTAATTCTGAGTTGATTTGGTATTAAAGTTTAGGGACATCACTCTGACCCTGGGCGGGGTGACCCCCGGTAGGGGATAAAAAGGAAAAACACCATATTTTGTACTAAGTGTGTTACTTGCAAATGACTAAGTGTATACTCCAAATGACTAAGTGTATACTCCAAATGACAACTGTGATTATTATTATTTGACCCTGCTGGTCATTTATGAACATTTGAACATCTTGGCCATGTTCTGTTATAATCTCCACCCGGCACAGCCAGAAGAGGACTGGCCACCCCACATAGCCTGGTTCCTCTCTAGGTTTCTTCCTAGGTTCTGGCCTTTCTAGGGAGTTTTTCCTAGCCACCGTGCTTCTACACCTGCATTGCTTGCTGTTTAGGGTTTTAGGCTGGGATGCTGTACAGCACTTTGAGATATCAGCTGATGTAAGAAGGGCTATAAATACATTTGATTTACATTTATTTTGCAACGCTCGCACACGTGAGTGGTGTAGTCAGCATGTGAGGCCAATGGGGACTTTATAACAGAGTTTAATGGCTGTGATCAGAGAACTGAGGATGGATCAACATTGTAGTTACTCTACAATACTAACCTAATTGACAGAGTAAAAAGGAAGCCTGTACAGAATAAAAATATTCCAAAACATGCATCCTGTTTTGCAACAAGGCACTGAAGTAATACTGCAACAACAAAAATGACAAAGGAATTCACTTTCTGGCCTGAAATATACAATTTTGTGTTTGGGGCAAATCCAAAACAACACATTACTAAGTACAACTCTCCACATTTTCAAGCATTGTGGTGGCTGCATCATGTTATGGGTATGCTTGTAATTGTTAAGGACTGGGGAGTTTTTCAGGATAAAAAAATAAATGGAATGGAGCTAAGCACAGGAAAAATCCTAGAGGAAAACCTGGTCTGCTTTCACACCAGACACAGATGAATTCACCTTTCAGCAGGACAATAACCTAGAACATAAGGCCAAATCTACACTGGAGTTGCTTACCAATAAGACCATGGAGGTTCCTGAGTGGCCGAGTTACAGTTTTGACATAAATTTACTTGAAAATCGACGGCAAGATCTGAGAATGGTTGTCTAGCAATGATCAACAAACAACTATTTTTTTTAAAGAATAATGTGTAAAATGTTGCAAAATGTTGGTGTGGAAAGCTCTTAGAGACTTACCCAGAAAGACTCACAGCTGAAATTGCTGTCAAATGTGTTTGAAACATGTATTGACTCAGGGGTGTGAATACTTATGTAAATTAGATATTTCTTTATTTCATATCAAATAAATTTGCATGCATTTATAAAAACATGTTTTCACTGTGTAAATGTGTGAGAAATCTATTTAATCCATTTTGAATTCAGTCTAACACAAGTCAAGGAATATGAATACTTTCTGACTTTCTGGCACTGTATAAATATGTTGTCATGAATGTGAATATAGTGCAGACATTGGTCTAGGTTTCCCTCTGGAGTAGAATAGTCTGACTGACAAACAAAGAAGGCCTTGTGTTTCTTTTATTGAAGAAGAAGAACCTAAATCAAGATGCTTCATCCTCCTGATATGTGCTCTGTTAAGGACAGAAGGCTGTTATGACAAGGGATACTGTTGTGGGTGAAGCGTGTGTGTGTGTGTTGACCCTATGCTCACCTTGTCTACCTACATTCTCCAGGTATGGGATCTTTGAGCGCTGCAGAGAGCTGGTGGAGGCAGGCTATGACGTTCAGCAGCCGGACAAAGAGAACGTCACACTCCTGCACTGGGCCGCCATCAACAATAGAATAGACTTGGTCAAGTGAGTGAGACACACACAGACCTCACACTCACACACACAGACCCTAAACTCACATACTCACACAGGACAAAGGCTGGCATTGGTCCAATACATTAGTGCAAACATTTTGCATCAGAAAATGCGTTTCTTATTGGACTAGTTCAGTTAGTCCCTCCCTGTTAGCTTCTGTTTGGTCCCTAGTGAAGAGAACCCAGGTGTGAGTGAATGCAGCCCTCCTACTGTGCTGTGTTTACCATTGTGGTGCAGGGGGGTGTCCTGCTGCAGAGGGGTGTCCTGCTGCAGAGGGGTGTCCTGCTGCAGAGGGGTGTCCTGCTGCAGAGGGGTGTCCTGCTGCAGAGGGGTGTCCTGCTGCAGAGGGGTGTCCTGCTGCAGAGGGGTGTCCTGCTGCAGAGGGGTGTCCTGCTGCAGAGGGGTGTCCTGCTGCAGGGGGGTGTCCTGCTGCAGGGGGGTGTCCTGCTGCAGGGGGGTGTCCTGCTGCAGGGGGGTGTCCTGCTGCAGGGGGGTGTCCTGCTGCAGGGGGGTGTCCTGCTGCAGGGGGGTGTCCTGCTGCAGGGGGGGTGTCCTGCTGCAGGGGGGTGTCCTGCTGCAGGGGGGTGTCCTGCTGCAGGGGGGGTGTCCTGCTGCAGGGGGGGTGTCCTGCTGCAGGGGGGGTGTCCTGCTGCAGGGGGGTGTCCTGCTGCAGGGGGGTGTCCTGCTGCAGGGGGGTGTCCTGCTGCAGGGGGGTGTCCTGCTGTACACACACTACAGTACAGAAACACTGCCAGAACCATGGTCTCTCTGTATAAGAATAGAATCCCAAACCATTCTAATACAACATAGCAGGAAGGAGAGAACATGTTGCTGGATGTCTGCGAAGGTCTGAGCCATCCGTTCCATTGGAAGGCAGACACCCTCTTAAAACGCCATATTGCTGGAGATCCTGAGGCAATAAAACTGAATTGGTTCATCTGTTTTATCTCACTGCATCAACAATCTAATCTTTTCACCACCTGTAGGTGAGTGAGTGAGTGAGTGAGTGAGTGAGTGCTAAATGTATTTGTGACTCTGCCGCTGTGTGTAGGTACTACATATCAAAGGGGGCGATGGTGGACCAGTTGGGAGGTGACCTCAACTCCACACCACTGCATTGGGCCACAAGGTAAGAGTGACAACAATAGATGAGGCATTAACATACTCTGGTTCAGTCTGCTTTCCAGGACCAAGCTTGTCCAGCAGTCCCAAAACATTAGGTCCTGTTGGAAATGCTGATCTGTAGATATGACCATCTAGAGAGAAAGGTTATATACTGTACGAAGTAGAGGTGTTGTTTCCAGTGGACTCTCTCCTTTCCCCTGTGTGGGTGTCATAGGGCGTGTTCCTGCTGAAGTCCTTTCCCCTGTGTGGGTGTCATAGGGCGTGTTCCTGCTGAAGTCCTTTCCCCTGTGTGGGTGTCATAGGGCGTGTTCCTGCTGAAGTCCTTTCCCCTGTGTGGGTGTCATAGGGCGTGTTCCTGCTGAAGTCCTTTCCCCTGTGTGGGTGTCATAGGGCGTGTTCCTGCTGAAGTCCTTTCCCCTGTGTGGGTGTCATAGGGCGTGTTCCTGCTGAAGTCCTTTCCCCTGTGTGGGTGTCATAGGGCGTGTTCCTGCCGAAGTCCCCCCCGAGTCACACGAGACCTTCAGGGTTGTATGAAGTCCCAGTACTGCCTGTCCTCACCCCTGTCAGAGAGCTTTCTACTGCATTATTCATATGATCAGCAGGGGGCAGCCATCCCTAGCCGGGGGCCTGATACCTGGCCAGGCCTCACGGCTTTGTCGGCAGCCCCCCCTCCCTGCTAGTGACCTTTCACAGTAGATGGGAGTGGAGCCCATCTGTCGGGTCACTGACACTTTCTATATGAGATTTATGTGTAGTATTGTGAATATAAGGACTTAATTACAATGTTGAGGATTGTGTTTGGTTAAGTATCTAGTGCATCAATCTTCTTATTAAACATCTCTCAGTTGGATGTGGTGTCTGTTTCATTTATATTATATTTGATTCATTTAACAGACACTCTTATCCAGAGCGACTTACACGAGCATTTAGGGTTCAGTGCCTTGCTCAAGGGCACATGGACAGACTTCACCTCGTCAGCTCGGCGACTCAAACCATTTCCTATCTACAAAACCCCCAGAGACTTTACATGTAGTTATTATTGGTGCAATCTGTCATGTCCATTCCTGCTGTTAATAATGGGGTGTTATTAAGGGGGGTGGGCTAGTTTCTTCTGTGCTGCAGATGAAAGTTACAGATTGATCCTTTAAACAAGACAACACCCAGAAACATGTCTAAATGCTAATATCACGTAATACCAGTTAGTTCTTGTGCTCATCAACATAATGATGTTGTGTGTGTCCACAGACAGGGCCACCTCTCCATGGTGGTACAGCTGCTGAAGTATGGGTCCGACCCCTCGCTCATCGACGGAGAGGGCTGCAGCTGTGTCCACCTGGCTGCCCAGTTCGGACACACCTCCATCGTGGCCTACCTCATCGCCAAGGGACAGGTATGTCCCAATTGCAAATGAGCCCCTAACCCCTACTTCCTGTGTACTTGTGTAGATCTGAGAGGCTGATAGGTGGAAGCAATATTGTAAAAATCCTGCTTAGCCTTTTAGAGGGCATTGTGGAGATATTACCATAATTCTTAAACCTCTGAAATCCTCTTAGATCTCCACAAGTGGTGAGGGGTCATGCAGCGTGCATCCATTAGATTTACTGTGATGTCACCCCTGTGTTATATTTATTCTGATCGCAGCAGAACTGAAACAGTTTTTTATTTAAAAGCTTTTCTCGCTTATTCAAATCTCAGGAGATGTTGTTGTCGGCCACCAGGGGTGTTGTTTCATTAGTTTCCCACCACCTGGGGGGGCGTTGTTTCATTAGTTTCCCAACACCAGGGCGGCAGGGTAGCCTAGTGGTTAGTGTTGGACAAGTAACTGGACAAGTAGCCGGAAGGTTGCAAGTTCAAACCCCCGAGCTGACAAGGTACAAATCTGTCGTTCTGCCCCTGAACAGGCAGTTAACCCACTGTTCCTAGGCCGTCATTGAAAATAAGAATTTGTTCTAAACTGACTTGCCTCGTTAAATAAAGGTAAAAAAAAAAAAAAACAGGGAACGTTGTTTCATTAGTTTCCCACCACCAGGAGGCGTTGTTTCATTAGTTTTCAAAACCTGCATTCCACATGGTCAGCCCTGCCAGGTTTTTCCTGGAACTGTTCAGCAGCATTTTCAAAGAAGTTCAAACATCTTCAAAGAAGCACAGTGTCGGTCTTTTCTGGGTTTATTGGGGGTTTGTGACCAACTGCTCTTTCTCCCTCTCCTCCTATAGGATGTGGACATGATGGATCAGAATGGAATGACTCCCTTGATGTGGGCAGCTTACAGGACACACAGGTGTGTGTGTGTGTGTGTGTGTGTGTGTGTGTCATGCGTTCACCCATATCCTACTTACATCCTCGCCTTTCCCCATCTAGCCATAATACACCAAGTTAATTTAAACTCACAAAGCGGTCACACAAACGGAAATCCATGCCCATTTCGAAATGGAATGCCCATCTAGATACGCAACATTTAGAAATGGAATGCCCACCTAGATACGCAACGTTTAGAAATGGAATGCCCATCTAGATACGCAACATTTAGAAATGGAATGCCCACCTAGATACGCAACGTTTAGAAATGGAATGCCCACCTAGATACGCAACATTTAGAAATGGAATGCCCACCTAGATATGCAACATTTAGAAATGGAATGCCCACCTAGATATGCAACATTTAGAAATGGAATGCCCACCTAGATATGCAACATTTAGAAATGGAATGCCCACCTAGATACGCAACATTTAGAAATGGAATGCCCACCTAGATACGCAACATTTAGAAATGGAATGCCCAACTAGATACGCAACGTTTAGAAATGGAATGTCCATCTAGATACGCAACATTTAGAAATGGAATGTCCATCTAGATACGCAACGTTTAGAAATGGAATGTCCATCTAGATACGCAACGTTTAGAAATGGAATGCCCATCTAGATACGCAACATTTAGAAATGGAATGCCCACCTAGATACGCAACATTTAGAAATGGAATGCCCATCTAGATACGCAACATTTAGAAATAGAATGTCCAACTAGATACGCAACGTTTAGAAATGGAATGTCCATCTAGATACGCAACGTTTAGAAATGGAATGTCCATCTAGATACGCAACGTTTAGAAATGGAATGTCCATCTAGATACGCAACATTTAGAAATGGAATGTCCACCTAGATACGCAACATTTAGAAATGGAATGTCCATCTAGATACGCAACATTTAGAAATGGAATGTCCATCTAGATACGCAACATTTAGAAATGGAATGTCCACCTAGATATGCAACATTTAGAAATGGAATGTCCACCTAGATACGCAACATTTAGAAATGGAATGCCCATCTAGATACGCAACATTTAGAAATGGAATGCCCACCTAGATACGCAACATTTAGAAATGGAATGCCCATCTAGATACGCAACGTTTAGAAATGGAATGTCCATCTAGATACGCAACGTTTAGAAATGGAATGTCCATCTAGATACGCAACGTTTAGAAATGGAATGTCCATCTAGATACGCAACATTTAGAAATGGAATGCCCATCTAGATACGCAACGTTTAGAAATGGAATGCCCATCTAGATACGCAACGTTTAGAAATGGAATGCCCATCTAGATACGCAACGTTTAGAAATGGAATGCCCACCTAGATACGCAACGTTTAGAAATGGAATGCCCATCTAGATACGCAACGTTTAGAAATGGAATGCCCACCTAGATACGCAACGTTTAGAAATGGAATGCCCATCTAGATACGCAACGTTTAGAAATGGAATGCCCATCTAGATACGCAACGTTTAGAAATGGAATGCCCACCTAGATACGCAACGTTTAGAAATGGAATGCCCACCTAGATACGCAACGTTTAGAAATGGAATGCCCATCTAGATACGCAACATTTAGAAATGGAATGCCCACCTAGATATGCAACATTTAGAAATGGAATGCCCACCTAGATATGCAACATTTAGAAATGGAATGTCCACCTAGATACGCAACATTTAGAAATGGAATGTCCATCTAGATACGCAACATTTAGAAATGGAATGTCCATCTAGATACGCAACATTTAGAAATGGAATGTCCACCTAGATATGCAACATTTAGAAATGGAATGTCCATCTAGATACGCAACATTTAGAAATGGAATGCCCATCTAGATACGCAACATTTAGAAATGGAATGCCCACCTGGATATGCAACATTTAGAAATGGAATGCCCATCTAGATACGCAACATTTAGAAATGGAATGTCCATCTAGATACGCAACGTTTACAAATGGAATGCCAATCTAGATACGCAATGTTTAGAAATGGAATGTCCAACTAGATACGCAACATTTAGAAATGGAATGCCCACCTGGATACGCAACATTTAGAAATGGAATGTCCATCTAGATACGCAACGTTTACAAATGGAATGCCAATCTAGATACGCAATGTTTAGAAATGGAATGTCCAACTAGATACGCAACATTTAGAAATGGAATGCCCACCTAGATACGCAACATTTAGAAATGGAATGCCCATCTAGATACGCAACATTTAGAAATGGAATGTCCATCTAGATATGCAACATTTAGAAATGGAATGTCCATCTAGATACGCAACATTTAGAAATGGAATGTCCATCTAGATACGCAACATTTAGAAATGGAATGCCCACCTAGATATGCAACATTTAGAAATGGATAATAGACAGATAAGAGACAAAGAAGAATGTGCAGTGGGCTTATACTTAAATAGCCACTAAACTTCAACTGTGTCATTAATTCATAAATAGACCATAAAGGCTTTGCACTTGAACTTTGAACTTTGTCCCGTCCTAACAGCGTGGACCCCACCCGGCTACTGTTGACCTTCAACGTGTCGGTCAACCTGGGTGACAAGTACCACAAAAACACGGCTCTGCACTGGGCCGTGCTGGCCGGCAACACTACAGTCATCACCCTGCTGCTGGACTCCAACTCCAATGTGGACGCACAGAACATCAAGGTGAGGCGGCTGTGCAGCTGATCTTGGGACAGCTTTGTATCTCCCCCTAATTGTTAAGTTTAGGATTGAGGGAGGAGAAGCTGATCCTAGATCTGTACCTACTGGGAAATGTCACTCCAGAGCCAGGGTATGTTACTGAAGGCCCAAATGTCTCCTCCTAACCTCTGACCTGTAGCACATGCTTGTATCTGGTTAGCCTTTTAATAGCTGTCCTGTATCTGGTTACCTTTTATAGTTGTCCTGCATCTGGTCACCTTTAATAGCTGTCCTGTATCTGGTTACCTTTTATAGTTGTCCTGTATCTGGTTACCTTTTATAGTTGTCCTGTATCTGGTTACCTTTTATAGTTGTCCTGTATCTGGTTAGCCTTTTATAGTTGTCCTGTATCTGGTTAGCCTTTTTATAGTTGTCCTGTATCTGGTTACTTTTTATAGTTGTCCTGTATCTGGTTAGCCTTTTATAGTTGTCCTGTATCTGGTTAGCCTTTTATAGTTGTCCTGTATCTGGTTAGCCTTTTATAGTTGTCCTGTATCTGGTTAGCCTTTTATAGTTGTCCTGTATCTGGTTAGCCTTTTATAGTTGTCCTGTATCTGGTTAGCCTTTTATAGTTGTCCTGTATCTGGTTACCTTTTATAGTTGTCCTGTATCTGGTTACCTTTTATAGTTGTCCTGTATCTGGTTAGCCTTTTATAGTTGTCCTGTATCTGGTTAGCCTTTAATAGCTGTCCTGTATCTGGTTAGCCTTTAATAGCTGTCCTGTATCTGGTTAGCATTTAATAGCTGTCCTGTATCTGGTTAGCCTTTAATAGCTGTCCTGTATCTGGTTAGCCTTTAATAGCTGTCCTGTATCTGGTTAGCCTTTAATAGCTGTCCTGTATCTGGTTAGCCTTTAATAGCTGTCCTGTATCTGGTTAGCCTTTAATAGCTGTCCTGTATCTGGTTAGCCTTTAATAGCTGTCCTGTATCTGGTTAGCCTTTAATAGCTGTCCTGTATCTGGTTAGCCTTTAATAGCTGTCCTGTATCTGGTTAGCCTTTTAATAGCTGTCCTGTATCTGGTTAGCCTTTAATAGCTGTCCTGTATCTGGTTAGCCTTTAATAGCTGTCCTGTATCTGGTTAGCCTTTAATAGCTGTCCTGTATCTGGTTAGCCTTTAATAGCTGTCCTGTATCTGGTTAGCCTTTAATAGCTGTCCTGTATCTGGTTTGCCTTTTAATAGCTGTCCTGTATCTGCTTAGCCTTTAATAGCTGTCCTGTATCTGCTTAGCCTTTAATAGCTGTCCTGTATCTGCTTAGCCTTTAATAGCTGTCCTGTATCTGGTTAGCCTTTAATAGCTGTCATGTATCTGGTTAGCCTTTTAATAGCTGTCCTGTATCTGGTTAGCCTTTTAATAGCTGTCCTGTATCTGCTTAGCATTTTAATAGTTGTCCTGTATCTGGTTAGCCTTTTAATAGCTGTCCTGTATCTGCTTAGCATTTTAATAGTTGTCCTGTATCTGGTTAGCATTTAATAGCTGTCCTGTATCTGGTTAGCCTTTTAATAGCTGTCCTGTATCTGCTTAGCATTTTAATAGTTGTCCTGTATCTGGTTAGCATTTTAATAGTTGTCCTGTATCTGGTTAGCATTTTAATAGCTGTCCTGTATCTGCTTAGCATTTTAATAGTTGTCCTGTATCTGGTTAGCATTTAATAGCTGTCCTGTATCTGCTTAGCCTTTAATAGCTGTCCTGTATCTGCTTAGCCTTTAATAGCTGTCCTGTATCTGGTTAGCCTTTAATAGCTGTCATGTATCTGGTTAGCCTTTTAATAGCTGTCCTGTATCTGGTTAGCCTTTTAATAGCTGTCCTGTATCTGGTTAGCCTTTTAATAGCTGTCCTGTATCTGGTTAGCATTTTAATAGCTGTCCTGTATCTGCTTAGCATTTTAATAGTTGTCCTGTATCTGGTTAGCATTTAATAGCTGTCCTGTATCTGGTTAGCATTTTAATAGCTGTCCTGTATCTGCTTAGCATTTTAATAGTTGTCCTGTATCTGCTTAGCATTTTAATAGTTGTCCTGTATCTGGTTAGCATTTAATAGCTGTCCTGTATCTGCTTAGCATTTTAATAGTTGTCCTGTATCTGGTTAGCATTTAATAGCTGTCCTGTATCTGGTTAGCATTTAATAGCTGTCCTGTATCTGGTTAGCCTTTTAATAGCTGTCCTGTATCTGGTTAGCATTTTAATAGTTGTCCTGTATCTGCTTAGCATTTTAATAGTTGTCCTGTATCTGGTTAGCCTTTTAATAGCTGTCCTGTATCTGCTTAGCATTTTAATAGTTGTCCTGTATCTGGTTAGCATTTAATAGCTGTCCTGTATCTGCTTAGCATTTTAATAGTTGTCCTGTATCTGGTTAGCATTTAATAGCTGTCCTGTATCTGCTTAGCATTTTAATAGTTGTCCTGTATCTGGTTAGCATTTTAATAGCTGTCCTGTATCTGCTTAGCATTTTAATAGTTGTCCTGTATCTGGTTAGCATTTAATAGCTGTCCTGTATCTGCTTAGCCTTTAATAGCTGTCCTGTATCTGCTTAGCCTTTAATAGCTGTCCTGTATCTGGTTAGCCTTTAATAGCTGTCATGTATCTGGTTAGCCTTTTAATAGCTGTCCTGTATCTGGTTAGCCTTTTAATAGCTGTCCTGTATCTGCTTAGCATTTTAATAGTTGTCCTGTATCTGGTTAGCCTTTTAATAGCTGTCCTGTATCTGCTTAGCATTTTAATAGTTGTCCTGTATCTGGTTAGCATTTAATAGCTGTCCTGTATCTGGTTAGCATTTTAATAGCTGTCCTGTATCTGCTTAGCATTTTAATAGTTGTCCTGTATCTGCTTAGCATTTTAATAGTTGTCCTGTATCTGGTTAGCATTTAATAGCTGTCCTGTATCTGCTTAGCATTTTAATAGTTGTCCTGTATCTGGTTAGCATTTAATAGCTGTCCTGTATCTGGTTAGCATTTTAATAGCTGTCCTGTATCTGCTTAGCATTTTAATAGTTGTCCTGTATCTGGTTAGCATTTAATAGCTGTCCTGTATCTGCTTAGCATTTTAATAGCTGTCCTGTATCTGCTTAGCATTTTAATAGCTGTCCTGTATCTGCTTAGCATTTTAATAGCTGTCCTGTATCTGGTTAGCATTTAATAGCTGTCCTGTATCTGGTTAGCATTTTAATAGCTGTCCTGTATCTGGTTAGCATTTTAATAGTTGTCCTGTATCTGGTTAGCATTTTAATAGTTGTCCTGTATCTGGTTAGCATTTAATAGCTGTCCTGTATCTGGTTAGCATTTAATAGCTGTCCTGTATCTGGTTAGCATTTAATAGTTGTCCTGTATCTGGTTAGCATTTAATAGCTGTCCTGTATCTGGTTAGCATTTAATAGCTGTCCTGTATCTGCTTAGCATTTTAATAGTTGTCCTGTATCTGGTTAGCATTTAATAGCTGTCCTGTATCTGGTTAGCATTTAATAGCTGTCCTGTATCTGGTTAGCATTTAATAGCTGTCCTGTATCTGCTTAGCATTTTAATAGTTGTCCTGTATCTGGTTAGCATTTAATAGCTGTCCTGTATCTGGTTAGCATTTAATAGCTGTCCTGTATCTGGTTAGCATTTAATAGCTGTCCTGTATCTGGTTAGCATTTAATAGCTGTCCTGTATCTGCTTAGCATTTTAATAGTTGTCCTGTATCTGGTTAGCATTTAATAGCTGTCCTGTATCTGGTTAGCATTTAATAGCTGTCCTGTATCTGGTTAGCATTTAATAGCTGTCCTGTATCTGCTTAGCATTTTAATAGTTGTCCTGTATCTGGTTAGCATTTAATAGCTGTCCTGTATCTGGTTAGCATTTAATAGCTGTCCTGTATCTGGTTAGCATTTAATAGCTGTCCTGTATCTGGTTAGCATTTAATAGCTGTCCTGTATCTGCTTAGCATTTTAATAGTTGTCCTGTATCTGGTTAGCATTTAATAGCTGTCCTGTATCTGGTTAGCATTTAATAGCTGTCCTGTATCTGGTTAGCATTTAATAGCTGTCCTGTATCTGGTTAGCATTTAATAGCTGTCCTGTATCTGGTTAGCATTTAATAGCTGTCCTGTATCTGCTTAGCATTTTAATAGTTGTCCTGTATCTGGTTAGCATTTAATAGCTGTCCTGTATCTGGTTAGCATTTAATAGCTGTCCTGTATCTGGTTAGCATTTAATAGCTGTCCTGTATCTGCTTAGCATTTTAATAGTTGTCCTGTATCTGGTTACCTTTTATAGTTGTCCTGTATCTGGTTAGCCTTTTATAGTTGTCCTGTATCTGGTTAGCCTTTTATAGTTGTCCTGTATCTGGTTAGCCTTTTTATAGTTGTCCTGTATCTGGTTACCTTTTATAGTTGTCCTGTATCTGGTTAGCCTTTTATAGTTGTCCTGTATCTGGTTAGCCTTTTATAGTTGTCCTGTATCTGGTTAGCCTTTTATAGTTGTCCTGTATCTGGTTACCTTTTATAGTTGTCCTGTATCTGGTTACCTTTTATAGTTGTCCTGTATCTGGTTAGCCTTTTATAGTTGTCCTGTATCTGGTTAGCCTTTAATAGCTGTCCTGTATCTGGTTAGCCTTTAATAGCTGTCCTGTATCTGGTTAGCCTTTAATAGCTGTCCTGTATCTGGTTAGCATTTAATAGCTGTCCTGTATCTGGTTAGCCTTTAATAGCTGTCCTGTATCTGGTTAGCCTTTTAATAGCTGTCCTGTATCTGGTTAGCCTTTTAATAGCTGTCCTGTATCTGGTTAGCCTTTAATAGCTGTCCTGTATCTGGTTAGCCTTTAATAGCTGTCCTGTATCTGGTTAGCCTTTAATAGCTGTCCTGTATCTGGTTAGCCTTTAATAGCTGTCCTGTATCTGGTTAGCCTTTAATAGCTGTCCTGTATCTGGTTAGCCTTTAATAGCTGTCCTGTATCTGGTTTGCCTTTTAATAGCTGTCCTGTATCTGCTTAGCCTTTTAATAGCTGTCCTGTATCTGCTTAGCCTTTAATAGCTGTCCTGTATCTGCTTAGCCTTTAATAGCTGTCCTGTATCTGCTTAGCCTTTAATAGCTGTCCTGTATCTGGTTAGCCTTTAATAGCTGTCATGTATCTGGTTAGCCTTTTAATAGCTGTCCTGTATCTGGTTAGCCTTTTAATAGCTGTCCTGTATCTGCTTAGCATTTTAATAGTTGTCCTGTATCTGGTTAGCCTTTTAATAGCTGTCCTGTATCTGCTTAGCATTTTAATAGTTGTCCTGTATCTGGTTAGCATTTAATAGCTGTCCTGTATCTGGTTACCTTTTATAGTTGTCCTGCATCTGGTCACCTTTAATAGCTGTCCTGTATCTGGTTAGCTTTTATAGTTGTCCTGTATCTGGTTAGCATTTTAATAGCTGTCCTGTATCTGCTTAGCATTTTAATAGTTGTCCTGTATCTGGTTAGCATTTAATAGCTGTCCTGTATCTGCTTAGCCTTTAATAGCTGTCCTGTATCTGCTTAGCCTTTAATAGCTGTCCTGTATCTGGTTAGCCTTTAATAGCTGTCATGTATCTGGTTAGCCTTTTAATAGCTGTCCTGTATCTGGTTAGCCTTTTAATAGCTGTCCTGTATCTGCTTAGCATTTTAATAGTTGTCCTGTATCTGGTTAGCCTTTTAATAGCTGTCCTGTATCTGGTTAGCATTTTAATAGCTGTCCTGTATCTGCTTAGCATTTTAATAGCTGTCCTGTATCTGCTTAGCATTTTAATAGTTGTCCTGTATCTGGTTAGCATTTAATAGCTGTCCTGTATCTGCTTAGCATTTTAATAGTTGTCCTGTATCTGGTTAGCATTTAATAGCTGTCCTGTATCTGGTTAGCCTTTTAATAGCTGTCCTGTATCTGCTTAGCATTTTAATAGTTGTCCTGTATCTGGTTAGCATTTAATAGCTGTCCTGTATCTGCTTAGCATTTTAATAGCTGTCCTGTATCTGGTTAGCATTTTAATAGCTGTCCTGTATCTGCTTAGCATTTTAATAGTTGTCCTGTATCTGGTTAGCATTTAATAGCTGTCCTGTATCTGCTTAGCATTTTAATAGCTGTCCTGTATCTGCTTAGCATTTTAATAGCTGTCCTGTATCTGGTTAGCATTTAATAGCTGTCCTGTATCTGGTTAGCATTTAATAGCTGTCCTGTATCTGGTTAGCCTTTTAATAGCTGTCCTGTATCTGGTTAGCATTTTAATAGTTGTCCTGTATCTGGTTAGCATTTAATAGCTGTCCTGTATCTGGTTAGCATTTAATAGCTGTCCTGTATCTGGTTAGCATTTAATAGTTGTCCTGTATCTGGTTAGCATTTAATAGCTGTCCTGTATCTGGTTAGCATTTAATAGCTGTCCTGTATCTGGTTAGCATTTAATAGCTGTCCTGTATCTGGTTAGCATTTAATAGCTGTCCTGTATCTGCTTAGCATTTTAATAGTTGTCCTGTATCTGGTTAGCATTTAATAGCTGTCCTGTATCTGCTTAGCATTTTAATAGTTGTCCTGTATCTGGTTAGCATTTTAATAGCTGTCCTGTATCTGGTTAGCATTTAATAGCTGTCCTGTATCTGGTTAGCATTTAATAGCTGTCCTGTATCTGGTTAGCATTTTAATAGTTGTCCTGTATCTGGTTAGCATTTTAATAGTTGTCCTGTATCTGGTTAGCATTTAATAGCTGTCCTGTATCTGGTTAGCATTTAATAGCTGTCCTGTATCTGGTTAGCATTTAATAGCTGTCCTGTATCTGGTTAGCATTTAATAGCTGTCCTGTATCTGGTTAGCATTTTAATAGCTGTCCTGTATCTGCTTAGCATTTTAATAGTTGTCCTGTATCTGCTTAGCATTTTAATAGTTGTCCTGTATCTGGTTAGCATTTAATAGCTGTCCTGTATCTGGTTAGCATTTAATAGCTGTCCTGTATCTGGTTAGCATTTAATAGCTGTCCTGTATCTGGTTAGCATTTAATAGCTGTCCTGTATCTGCTTAGCATTTTAATAGTTGTCCTGTATCTGGTTAGCATTTAATAGCTGTCCTGTATCTGGTTAGCATTTAATAGCTGTCCTGTATCTGGTTAGCATTTAATAGCTGTCCTGTATCTGGTTAGCATTTAATAGCTGTCCTGTATCTGGTTAGCATTTAATAGCTGTCCTGTATCTGCTTAGCATTTTAATAGTTGTCCTGTATCTGGTTAGCATTTAATAGCTGTCCTGTATCTGGTTAGCATTTAATAGCTGTCCTGTATCTGGTTAGCATTTAATAGCTGTCCTGTATCTGGTTAGCATTTAATAGCTGTCCTGTATCTGGTTAGCATTTAATAGCTGTCCTGTATCTGGTTAGCATTTAATAGCTGTCCTGTATCTGGTTAGCATTTAATAGCTGTCCTGTATCTGGTTAGCATTTAATAGCTGTCCTGACATAACTTGAACGGTGGAGCATTATTATCCAGTGTGGCCAATTAGAATACCCAGATCACCACCAGTGTTTAGTGTCCATCCTTTCTCCTATCCTACTGTTTAGTGTCCATCCTTTCTCCTATCCTACTGTTTAGTGTCCATCCTTTCTCCTATCCTACTGTTTAGTGTCCATCCTTTCTCCTATCCTACTGTTTAGTGTCCATCCTTTCTCCTGTCCTACTGTTTAGTGTCCATCCTTTCTCCTATCCTACTGTTTAGTGTCCATCCTTTCTCCTGTCCTACTGTTTAGTGTCCATCCTTTCTCCTGTCCTACTGTTTAGTGTCCATCCTTTCTCCTGTCCTACTGTTTAGTGTCCATCCTATGGTCTTTCTCCTATCCTACTGTTTAGTGTCCATCCTATGGTCTTTCTCCTGTCCTACTGTTTAGTGTCCATCCTATGGGTCTTTCTCCTGTCCTACTGTTTAGTGTCCATCCTATGGGTCTTTCTCCTGTCCTACTGTTTAGTGTCCATCCTATGGTCTTTCTCCTGTCCTACTGTTTAGTGTCCATCCTATGGTCTTTCTCCTATCCTACTGTTTAGTGTCCATCCTATGGTCTTTCTCCTGTCCTACTGTTTAGTGTCCATCCTATGGGTCTTTCTCCTGTCCTACTGTTTAGTGTCCATCCTATGGTCTTTCTCCTGTCCTACTGTTTAGTGTCCATCCTATGGTCTTTCTCCTATCCTACTGTTTAGTGTCCATCCTATGGTCTTTCTCCTATCCTACTGTTTAGTGTCCATCCTATGGTCTTTCTCCTGTCCTACTGTTTAGTGTCCATCCTATGGTCTTTCTCCTGTCCTACTGTTTAGTGTCCATCCTTTCTCCTATCCTACTGTTTAGTGTCCATCCTTTCTCCTATCCTACTGTTTAGTGTCCATCCTTTTATCCTGTGTCCTCAGCTGTCCTATGATCTGGTACTACCTAGCTGTCTGAATTAGGCTCTCTCTGTGTTGGATTGTTACCGTGGTGATTAGCTGGTTTGTTACCGTGGTGATCCTCTGGCTGTATTCCTCTGTATTCCTCCAGGGTGAGACGCCGCTGGACCTGGCCAAGCAGAGGAAAAACGTCTGGATGGTCAACCATTTACAGGAGGCTCGGCAGGCCAAGGGCTACGACAGTCCTGGCTACCTGAAGAAGCTGAAGATGGACAAGGTAGAGACCAGGGAGGAGACGGAGTGGACATACACAAGCATGCAGGCTCACGCACTCACTCACATACATACACTTATTTGTGTAAGCATGCAAGGCTATGTGTAACGCCACCATTGTCCCTCTGTCTCTAAAAAGCCTTCCGCCACCTGTCTTTCCAGCCAGCAATCCCAGACCCTAAAAAGAGCACCTTCAGGCCAAGTTGCTGCCCTGTTGTTGACGTGAGACAGACAGACCAAAGCTAACACTCTATTCAGACCTTCTCTGGCCTCTGTCTTGAAGTAATTTCCCATCCAAGGTAGTGATTTCTTGGAGTCTGAGGAATCGAGCCGTTTTTCTGTACGGACAGACATGAGGATTGTGTCAAGACCCTAATCATGGCGGAAGGAGAATTTGCCCCTAGACGGTGATCTTGGGTCAGATCAGCATTTTCTCCACTAATAGTTAATGTTGGGTTTGGGGGAATGGAAGCTGATCCTAGATCTGTACTTCACCCCAGAGCCCTAATCAGTCTCTCCAAGTCAAGTGATCTAACCACTCCTGCTCGTTGGGACAGGAGGAGCACAAAGCACCAATTAGTTACGCTTGTATCTTGTGTTTTTCAAAGTTTTGCTTCTTGACTTTGCATTTCTGTTGTCTTTCAAATTCATACGCTGTCGCACTGGATGGTGTAGGTTGTCAAGGTACATCTTTAGATAGCACTCCATAGGGAGGCCCCATTAGCTACTGTCACGCTCTGGCACTAGTCACCCAGCCACGCTCTGACACTAGTCACCCAGCCACGCTCTGACACTAGTCACCCAGCCACGCTCTGACACTAGTCACCCAGCCACGCTCTGACACTAGTCACCCAGCCACGCTCTGACACTAGTCACCCAGCCACGCTCTGACACTAGTCACCCAGCCACGCTCTGACACTAGTCACCCAGCCACGCTCTGACACTAGTCACCCAGCCACGCTCTGACACTAGTCACCCAGCCACGCTCTGACACTAGTCACCCAGCCACGCTCTGACACTAGTCACCCAGCCACGCTCTGGCACTAGTCACCCAGCCACGCTCTGGCACTAGTCACCCAGCCACGCTCTGGCACTAGTCACCCAGCCACGCTCTGGCACTAGTCACCCAGCCACGCTCTGACACTAGTCACCCAGCCACGCTCTGACACTAGTCACCCAGCCACGCTCTGACACTAGTCACCCAGCCACGCTCTGACACTAGTCACCCAGCCACGCTCTGACACTAGTCACCCACTAGTTACCTGTTGTATCACCTGTTGTACTCGGCACGTGTCAAATGAAATGTGATTTGATTTGACACTATTGTTTATGTAATAAGGTTACACAGTCTACAGTGCATCGCTGCCTTCCTGTTTAACCTCTCCTCCTCTTCCTCTCATCCTTCCCTCTCTGGTCCTCTCCCAGGAGTTCAGACAGAAGATCATGTTGGGGACCCCCTTCCTGGTGATCTGGTTGGTGGGCTTCATCGCTGACCTGGACATCGACTCCTGGCTCCTCAAGGGCCTCATGTACTGTGGCGTGTGGGTCACTGTGCAGTTCCTCTCCAAGTATGTCACACACACACACACATCCCAGTAGGTTAGGGCTGGGTTTATTTCTCTCTAAACCTGAGACATCCCAACAGGTTAGGGCTGGGTTTATTTCTCTCTAAACCTGAGACATCCCAGTAGGTTAGGGCTGGGTTTATTTCTCTCTAAACCTGAGACATCCCAGCAGGTTAGGGCTGGGTTTATTTCTCTCTAAACCTGAGACATCCCAGTAGGTTAGGGCTGGGTTTATTTCTCTGTAAACCTGAGACATCCCAGCAGGTTAGGTCTGGGTTTATTTATCTGTAAACCTGAGACATCCCAACAGGTTAGGCCTGGGTTTATTTCTCTCTAAACCTGAGACATCCCAGCAGGTTAGGGCTGGGTTTATTTCTCTGTAAACCTGAGACATCCCAGTAGGTTAGGGCTGGGTTTATTTCTCTGTAAACCTGAGACATCCCAGTAGGTTAGGGCTGGGTTTATTTCTCTCTAAACCTGAGACATCCCAGTAGGTTAGGGCTGGGTTTATTTTTCTGTAAACCCGAGACATCCCAGTAGGTTAGGGCTGGGTTTATTTCTCTCTAAACCTGAGACATCCCAGTAGGTTAGGGCTGGGTTTATTTCTCTGTAAACCTGAGACATCCCAACAGGTTAGGCCTGGGTTTATTTCTCTCTAAACCTGAGACATCCCAGCAGGTTAGGGCTGGGTTTATTTCTCTGTAAACCTGAGACATCCCAGTAGGTTAGGGCTGGGTTTATTTCTCTGTAAACCTGAGACATCCCAGTAGGTTAGGGCTGGGTTTATTTCTCTCTAAACCTGAGACATCCCAGTAGGTTAGGGCTGGGTTTATTTCTCTGTAAACCTGAGACATCCCAGCAGGTTAGGGCTGGGTTTAATTCTCTGTAAACCTGAGACATCCCAGTAGGTTAGGGCTGGGTTTATTTCTCTGTAAACCTGAGACATCCCAGCAGGTTAGGGCTGGGTTTAATTCTCTGTAAACCTGAGACATCCCAGCAGGTTAGGGCTGGGTTTATTTCTCTGTAAACCTGAGACATCCCAACAGGTTAGGGCTGGGTTTATTTCTCTGTAAACCTGAGACATCCCAGCAGGTTAGGGCTGGGTTTATTTCTCTGTAAACCTGAGACATCCCAACAGGTTAGGGCTGGGTTTATTTCTCTGTAAACCTGAGACATCCCAACAGGTTAGGGCTGGGTTTATTTCTCTGTAAACCTGAGACATCCCAGCAGGTTAGGGCTGGGTTTAATTCTCTGTAAACCTGAGACATCCCAGTAGGTTAGGGCTGGGTTTAATTCTCTGTAAACCTGATACATCCCAACAGGTTAGGGCTGGGTTTAATTCTCTGTAAACCTGAGACATCCCAGCAGGTTAGGGCTGGGTTTAATTCTCTGTAAACCTGAGACATCCCAGTAGGTTAGGGCTGGGTTTAATTCTCTGTAAACCTGAGACATCCCAGTAGGTTAGGGCTGGGTTTAATTCTCTGTAAACCTGAGACATCCCAACAGGTTAGGGCTGGGTTTAATTCTCTGTAAACCTGAGACATCCCAGTAGGTTAGGGCTGGGTTTAATTCTCTGTAAACCTGAGACATCCCAACAGGTTAGGGCTGGGTTTATTTCTCTGTAAACCTGAGACATCCCAACAGGTTAGGGCTGGGTGTAATTCTCTGTAAACCTGAGACATCCCAACAGGTTAGGGCTGGGTTTATTTCTCTGTAAACCTGAGACATCCCAACAGGTTAGGGCTGGGTTTAATTCTCTGTAAACCTGAGACATCCCAACAGGTTAGGGCTGGGTGTAATTCTCTGTAAACCTGAGACATCCCAGTTGGTTAAGGCTGGGTGTAATTCTCTGTAAATCTGAGACATCCCAACAGGTTAGGGCTGGGTTTAATTCTCTCTAAACCTGAGACATCCCAACAGGTTAGGGCTGGGTTTATTTCTCTGTAAACCTGAGACATCCCAGCAGGTTAGGGCTGGGTTTATTTCTCTGTAAACCTGAGACATCCCAACAGGTTAGGGCTGGGTTTAATTCTCTGTAAACCTGAGACATCCCAACAGGTTAGGGCTGGGTTTATTTCTCTGTAAACCTGAGACATCCCAACAGGTTAGGGCTGGGTTTATTTCTCTGTAAACCTGAGACATCCCAACAGGTTAGGGCTGGGTTTATTTCTCTGTAAACCTGAGACATCCCAACAGGTTAGGGCTGGGTTTAATTCTCTGTAAACCTGAGACATCCCAACAGGTTAGGGCTGGGTTTAATTCTCTGTAAACCTGAGACATCCCAGCAGGTTAGGGCTGGGTTTATTTCTCTGTAAACCTGAGACATCCCAGCAGGTTAGGGCTGGGTTTAATTCTCTGTAAACCTGAGACATCCCAGCAGGTTAGGGCTGGGTTTATTTCTCTGTAAACCTGAGACATCCCAACAGGTTAGGGCTGGGTTTAATTCTCTGTAAACCTGAGACATCCCAGCAGGTTAGGGCTGGGTTTAATTCTCTGTAAACCTGAGACATCCCAGTAGGTTAGGGCTGGGTTTAATTCTCTGTAAACCTGAGACATCCCAACAGGTTAGGGCTGGGTTTATTTCTCTGTAAACCTGAGACATCCCAACAGGTTAGGGCTGGGTTTATTTCTCTGTAAACCTGAGACATCCCAACAGGTTAGGGCTGGGTTTAATTCTCTGTAAACCTGAGACATCCCAACAGGTTAGGGCTGGGTTTATTTCTCTGTAAACCTGAGACATCCCAACAGGTTAGGGCTGGGTTTAATTCTCTGTAAACCTGAGACATCCCAGCAGGTTAGGGCTGGGTTTAATTCTCTGTAAACCTGAGACATCCCAGCAGGTTAGGGCTGGGTTTAATTCTCTGTAAACCTGAGACATCCCAGTAGGTTAGGGCTGGGTTTAATTCTCTGTAAACCTGAGACATCCCAACAGGTTAGGGCTGGGTTTAATTCTCTGTAAACCTGAGACATCCCAGTAGGTTAGGGCTGGGTTTAATTCTCTGTAAACCTGAGACATCCCAGCAGGTTAGGGCTGGGTTTATTTCTCTGTAAACCTGAGACATCCCAACAGGTTAGGGCTGGGTGTAATTCTCTGTAAACCTGAGACATCCCAACAGGTTAGGGCTGGGTTTATTTCTCTGTAAACCTGAGACATCCCAACAGGTTAGGGCTGGGTTTAATTCTCTGTAAACCTGAGACATCCCAACAGGTTAGGGCTGGGTGTAATTCTCTGTAAACCTGAGACATCCCAGTTGGTTAGGGCTGGGTGTAATTCTCTGTAAATCTGAGACATCCCAACAGGTTAGGGCTGGGTTTAATTCTCTCTAAACCTGAGACATCCCAACAGGTTAGGGCTGGGTTTATTTCTCTCTAAACCTGAGACATCCCAGTAGGTTAGGGCTGGGTTTATTTCTCTCTAAACCTGAGACATCCCAACAGGTTAGGGCTGGGTTTATTTCTCTGTAAACCTGAGACATCCCAGTAGGTTAGGGATGGGTTTATTTCTCTGTAAACCTGAGACATCCCAACAGGTTAGGGCTGGGTTTATTTCTCTGTAAACCTGAGACATCCCAACAGGTTAGGGCTGGGTTTAATTCTCTGTAAACCTGAGACATCCCAGCAGGTTAGGGCTGGGTTTAATTCTCTGTAAACCTGAGACATCCCAGTAGGTTAGGGCTGGGTTTAATTCTCTGTAAACCTGAGACATCCCAGCAGGTTAGGGCTGGGTTTAATTCTCTGTAAACCTGAGATATCCCAGCAGGTTAGGGCTGGGTTTATTTCTCTGTAAACCTGAGACATTCCAACAGGTTAGGGCTGGGTTTATTTCTCTGTAAACCTGAGACATCCCAACAGGTTAGGGCTGGGTTTATTTCTCTGTAAACCTGAGACATCCCAGCAGGTTAGGGCTGGGTTTAATTCTCTGTAAACCTGAGACATCCCAGTAGGTTAGGGCTGGGTTTAATTCTCTGTAAACCTGATACATCCCAACAGGTTAGGGCTGGGTTTAATTCTCTGTAAACCTGAGACATCCCAGCAGGTTAGGGCTGGGTTTAATTCTCTGTAAACCTGAGACATCCCAGTAGGTTAGGGCTGGGTTTAATTCTCTGTAAACCTGAGACATCCCAGTAGGTTAGGGCTGGGTTTAATTCTCTGTAAACCTGAGACATCCCAACAGGTTAGGGCTGGGTTTAATTCTCTGTAAACCTGAGACATCCCAACAGGTTAGGGCTGGGTTTAATTCTCTGTAAACCTGAGACATCCCAGTAGGTTAAGGCTGGGTTTATTTCTCTGTAAACCTGAGACATCCCAACAGGTTAGGGCTGGGTGTAATTCTCTGTAAACCTGAGACATCCCAACAGGTTAGGGCTGGGTTTATTTCTCTCTAAACCTGAGACATCCCAGTAGGTTAGGGCTGGGTTTATTTCTCTCTAAACCTGAGACATCCCAACAGGTTAGGGCTGGGTTTATTTCTCTGTAAACCTGAGACATCCCAGTAGGTTAGGGCTGGGTTTATTTCTCTGTAAACCTGAGACATCCCAACAGGTTAGGGCTGGGTTTATTTCTCTGTAAACCTGAGACATCCCAACAGGTTAGGGCTGGGTGTAATTCTCTATCTGGTTGACTTTGATATGCAGCTCTAAGGGTTTTGTGGACTGTGAGATGTGATGTTGTTTACTGCTCAGTTCTAACAGTGATTGCCCCTCCCTCCGTCCCGCCTCCTCAGGTCTTTCTTTGACCACTCCATGCACAGCGCCCTGCCCCTGGGAATCTACCTGGCAACCAAGTTCTGGATGTACGTGACCTGGTTCTACTGGTTCTGGATTGATATCCTTTACAATAAGAGTCTCCTGGTTTCCTCTGCCTTTTCTCATTCCAACCATGATACATCAATGAGCTGCTGTGCTGTACAAGGACCTTTCGTTTACAGCGCCACCTGGCAAGACAGCTGTGTGTGTCAATATTCACCTCCTAACAATCAGTTCTTTCATCAGGGAGGTAGGTGGCTTCTGGGAATTGATGGGTTTTGACTGAGAGCAAAAGTGTATGAATATCTCCCCTGTGGCTATTGGTCGATTAGAGTGTCAGTCAAACTGCAGCCTATTCCAAGCAGACAGATGGGCTTTCCCTTCTTCCATCTGGAACCCCTCTGGTCATGATTACCCACAGTGCACTGGAGTGTGAGGTCAGCTAAAGAGCATTGGCCTGCCTCTCAGACTACAGTGCAGAGAGCATCATATCACCCTCAAGGGCTCTTTACTGTTGTGTACAACTTCTGGCCCACAAGACAATGCAAATGTTTCAGTTGGCGGCAGACTCATTATTTCTATATGCTAAACACCATTGCATTTGCGTCACAGTTGACATCAGAGGCACTTGTGATGCAACCATACTGGTTGTTTTGAGTTTGTTGATTATGACAAGAGGCCGGACGATTTCTGTGGTAACTTGAATCAAAAAGTCATATAATGCCCCCCCCCCCCCCCCCGGATCCTTTTCAGAGGCTTGTGAAGTAACATTGCAGTCTAATTTCTCAGACAAGACACTATCTCCTCTGGATCTATTCCCATATAGTTCACTTCCCCTGCAAACTGCACTGATTCTCTCACGGACGGTGAAGAGGTGAGGGGAACTGTTGTCCTCGGTGCTCTGGGGTGCTGAATAAAGCTGGGCTCGCTCTTTGCTATATGAATAGTCTCCTGTCCAGATAAGACAGGTGGACGGTGAAGAGGTGAGGGGAACTGTTGTCCTCGGTGCTCTGGGGTGCTGAATAAAGCTGGGCTCGCTCTTTGCTATATGAATAGTCTCCTGTCCAGATAAGACAGGTGGACGGTGAAGAGGTGAGGGGAACTGTTGTCCTCGGTGCTCTGGGGTGCTGAATAAAGCTGGGCTCGCTCTTTGCTATATGAATAGTCTCCTGTCCAGATAAGACGTTGTATCACTGAACTCAGTGTGCTTTCAGCTCTGTGTGGAGACAGTCTTTAATGAATACTGAGTGTTAAGATGTGCACAACACTGTTGAGGGTGCAGCACAGCTGACTGAGTCAGACCTGATGAAGCCACTTGTGGGATCAATGTGTTTCTGTAGCTCCAAGATGGCTCCTCCAGTCGCTTTTTGGTCATGGAAAATTCCCTTCCCGGGTCTGAAACTGCTGAATGTCCCATTTAAAGTCAGGAGGGTTGGTCTCTTATCTGCCTCATTTGACTGCTGATGGGAGAGGAGTGTTTCTTCAGTCCATTTCATCTGCATGATGTTGCTCGTTTCCTTGGATCTGCTGCTCTGCTCCCCGTCTACCTCTCTGTCAATCCCTTGTAACCTCTCCTGCTTTTTCAACAGGGCCTGTCTTGTTACCAGTTTCCCTCTGGTTGCAATTTTGTGTCTTTCATGGGAACATTGATCTGTGAGAGTTCACATAAGCCACCACTATGAGTGTAAGTGAAATTCACACCTATACACAGGTCCTCTCTTGTGTGATGCAGCTTTGAGATTTAATAGTCAGGCAGGTTTTTCCAGTCTCACCTCTTGCCCAACAGCCAATCAGCCCATTGAGATGTCCTCTTCAATGCCTCTTATCTCATTGTTGTAGGGCTGTTCTATCCAAAGAATATCTACGTCCACATAGTCACTGTTAACAGTAGCCTGTACCTCATCGTGTAGTGAAAACTGGCAGCTCAGAACAGTAGACGGCTACAGCAAGGGATGACTGGATTCCTAAATGGAGTAGGGTGAAGTTGCCGCTAGACGCTGATCTTGAGTCAGTTGAGCATTTTCCCCACTAATGGTTAAGATTGGGGGAGGGGAAGCTGATCCTACCTCATCTGTGCCTAGGACAAACTACACCCCGGAGCGTCCACAAACTCCAGCAGTCCCTCCTCACTCCAGTCCAACTGTGCCTCTTTGGGAAGTGGTGTTATGTAACTGAGGTGGTAACCTTGCCTGAGACCTGAAGACTCGCGTTAGCTCTCTGAGTTAATGCCTTGGCTGTAGCTCAGCGGGCTAGCACAGTCTTGGCTCGCGCAGTAGACCGAGGTCCGTACCCAGTTGGTCACATGTAGTCTCAATGTCTGATTGTTGTGATCTGGGTTGACTCTGATACAGCCGCGGTTGTATGGTAGTTTTGTGTTGGTTGTGCGGTGGTGGTGGTTTTGGTGCGGTGCGGTGGTTGTACGGTAGTTTTGTGGTGGTTGTGGTGCGGTGGTGGTTGTGGTGGTTTTGGTGCGGTGGTGGTTGTATGGTAGTTTTGTGTTGGTTGTGGTGCGGTGGTGGTTTTGGTGCGGTGGTTGTACGGTAGTTTTGTGGTGGTTTTGGTGCGGTGGTGGTTGTGGTGTGGTGGTGGTTTTGGTGCGGTGGTTGTACGGTAGTTTTGTGGTGGTTGTGCGGTGGTGGTGGTTTTGGTGCGGTGGTGGTTGTACGGTAGTTTTGTGGTGGTTGTGCGGTGGTGGTTGTACGGTAGTTTTGTGGTGGTTTTGGTGCGGTGGTGGTTGTACGGTAGTTTTGTGGTGGTTTTGGTGCGGTGGTGGTTGTACGGTAGTTTTGTGGTGGTTGTACGGTAGTTTTGTGGTGGTTGTACGGTAGTTTTGTGGTGGTGGTTGTACGGTAGTTTTGTGGTGGTGGTTGTACGGTAGTTTTGTGGTGGTGGTTGTACGGTAGTTTTGTGGTGGTGGTTGTACGGTAGTTTTGTGGTGGTGGTTGTACGGTAGTTTTGTGGTGGTGGTTGTACGGTAGTTTTGTGGTGGTGGTTGTACGGTAGTTTTGTGGTGGTTGTGCGGTGGTGGTTTGGTGGTTGTGAGGCAGTCATGCGACGTCTCTGCAATAGTAATCAGTGGAGGCGGCTTGGCCTTTGTCTAGGCTTTGTGTCTGCATTGACTTCCAGGTGTGGGCTTGGTATCTCTGTCTCCGTCTGGTTTTCAAAGTCTGCTACTGCAGACTGGTTATCCTTTAAAACCAGATCAAGTGTCGTTGGCGGAGCCCCAAGCGGTTGCCTTTTCAGCCCCAGCACACATTTTCTTCTACATGGGACTAAAAGGAGAAAAGATTTTCTCCTTAAAGTAGTTACAAGTACTGGGTCACCTCCACAGTTTTATTGTTACTGAAATAGTAGGAGACTGGGGGAGGAGGAGAGAGTAGAAGTCTATTAGTAGGAGACTGGGGGAGGAGGAGAGAGTAGAAGTCTATTAGTAGGAGACTGGGGGAGGAGGAGAGAGTAGAAGTCTATTAGTAGGAGACTGGAGGAGGAGGAGAGAGTAGAAGTCTATTAGTAGGAGACTGGGGGAGGAGGAGAGAGTAGAAGTCTATTAGTAGGAGACTGGGGGAGGAGGAGAGAGTAGAAGTCTATTAGTATGAGACTGGAGGAGGAGGAGAGAGTAGAAGTCTATTAGTAGGAGACTGGAGGAGGAGGAGAGAGTAGAAGTCTATTAGTATGAGACTGGAGGAGGAGGAGAGAGTAGAAGTCTATTAGTAGGAGACTGGAGGAGGAGGAGAGAGTAGAAGTCTATTAGTATGAGACTGGAGGAGGAGGAGAGAGTAGAAGTCTATTAGTAGGAGACTGGAGGAGGAGGAGAGAGTAGAAGTCTATTAGTATGAGACTGGAGGAGGAGGAGAGAGTAGAAGTCTATTAGTAGGAGACTGGGGGAGGAGGAGAGAGTAGAAGTCTATTAGTAGGAGACTGGGGGAGGAGGAGAGAGTAGAAGTCTATTAGTAGGAGACTGGGGGAGGAGGAGATAGTATAAGTCTATTAGTATGAGACTGGAGGAGGAGGAGAGAGTAGAAGTCTATTAGTAGGAGACTGGAGGAGGAGGAGAGAGTAGAAGTCTATTAGTAGGAGACTGGGAGGAGGAGAGAGTAGAAGTCTATTAGTAGGAGACTGGAGGAGGAGGAGATAGTATAAGTCTATTAGTATGAGACTGGAGGAGGAGGAGAGAGTAGAAGTCTATTAGTATGAGACTGGAGGAGGAGGAGAGAGTAGAAGTCTATTAGTAGGAGACTGGGGGAGGAGGAGAGAGTAGAAGTCTATTAGTAGGAGACTGGAGGAGGAGGAGAGAGTAGAAGTCTATTAGTATGAGACTGGAGGAGGAGGAGATAGTAGAAGTCTATTAGTAGGAGACTGGAGGAGGAGGAGAGAGTAGAAGTCTATTAGTAGGAGACTGGGGGAGGAGGAGATAGTATAAGTCTATTAGTCGGAGACTGAGCTGGTCCTGTGATGTGTTCTTTTAGGAGGACATTCAATCTTCAGCGACACCCTGACTACCCCACCCTGCACCACACTGTATAGAGGTGTAGGGGGAAGTTGCCCCGAGATGCTGATCTCGAGTCAGTTTTGAAATATCCATATTAATGGATAAGGTTAGGATTGTGGGAGGGACAGCTGATCCTAGATCTGTACCTAGGAGACATTTCACCCCGGAGCTGTATGGACACTGTCAACACCATTAGTCTCCTTAAATCAGCATGCTTGATAAATTGTTGGCGTGACCCTTTTATTTGGCCCATCTTGTGTAACACCCCTTCTCCTAAGCCATTCCAAAGACTAATAGCTGCTACGGGGAGGGCGTACACAACAAGGCCTCAAGGGAAACATTGAAGCGTCGTCCATATGAGAATCTCCATCGATCACTGTAAGAATTACTGGAAGTATCACGGCCCATTGATTTAGTGAGGCGATAAGGACTTCCATGCATGAATCCCTAGTGTCACCCTGTTCCCTTTGTAGTGCACTACTTTCTATGGAAATCCACTATGTTCCTCTACACTATATGGGGATTAATAGGGTTCCATTTGGGATGCAGCCCCACATAGTTAATTTGAAGTGTTTATCTTATGAAGTAGCTAGATAGACCTACAGAGGAAGAGGTAATTAAAGCGCCCAGACTTCTTTTGGTGATAATTATACAGATTTATGACCTCATTCAGCTTTTAGAGACTGAAAGCACTGTAGAGTATGGCTGAGAACCAAATGCCACCCTAGGTCCTATGTAGGGCTCTGGGGGGGCCATAGGGCTCCGAGTTTCCTTCCTGGAATCTAGTTGTTTGTCATGCCGTGACTTCACTCCACCCCCACTATAATTGAGGAAATCCTTCTTTACGTTACAAGCCCACAGATGTCCTTGTGTCCCACTAACTCCCCCCCCCCCACACACACACACACACCCTAATCACTAGATGACCCACAGATGTCCTTGTGTCCCACTAACTCTTCTCCCCCCACACACACACACACACCTAATCACTAGATGGCCCACAGATGTCCTTGTGTCCCACTAACTCTTCTCCCCCTACACACACACACACACACCACACACCCACACCTTGTGTCCCACTAATCACTAGATGGCCCACAGATGTCCTTGTGTCCCACTAACTCTTCTCCCCCACACACACACACACCTAATCACTAGATGGCCCACAGATGTCCTTGTGTCCCACTAACTCCCCCCCACACACACACACACCATAATCACTAGATGGCCCACAGATGTCCTTGTGTCCCACTAACTCCCCCCACACACACACACACCCACCCTAATCACTAGATGGCCCACAGATGTCCTTGTGTCCCACTAACTCTTCTCCCCCACACACACACACCCTAACACACCCACAGATGTCCTTGTGTCCCAATCACTAGATGGCCCACAGATGTCCTTGTGTCCCACTAACTCTTCTCCCCACACACACACACACAACCCACACACACACACCCCTAATCACTAGATGGCCCACAGATGTCCTTGTGTCCACTAACTCTTCTCCCCCACACACACACACACCATAATCACTAGATGGCCCACAGATGTCCTTGTGTCCCACTAACTCTTCTCCCCCACACACACACACCTAATCACTAGATGGCCCACAGATGTCCTTGTGTCCCACTAACTCTTCTCCCCCACACACACACACCCTAATCACTAGATGGCCCACAGATGTCCTTGTGTCCCACTAACTCTTCTCCCCCACTACACACACATGGCCCACAGACCTTGTGTCCCACTAATCACTAGATGGCCCACAGATGTCCTTGTGTCCCACTAACTCTTCTCCCCCACACACACACACCCTAATCACTAGATGGCCCACAGATGTCCTTGTGTCCCACTAACTCTTCTCCCCCACACACACACCCCTAATCACTAGATGGCCCACAGATGTCCTTGTGTCCCACTAACTCTTCTCCCCCACACACACACACCCTAATCACTAGATGGCCCACAGATGTCCTTGTGTCCCACTAACTCTTCTCCCCCCACACACACACACACACACACCCTAATCACTAGATGGCCCACAGATGTCCTTGTGTCCCACTAACTCTTCCCCCCACACACACCACACACCCTAATCACTAGATGGCCCACAGATGTCCTTGTGTCCCACTAACTCTTCCCCCCACCCCCACACCCTAATCACTACACAGATGTCCTTGTGTCCCACTAACTCTTCTCCCCCCACACACACCCACACCAAGATGGCCCACAGATGTCCTTGTGTCCCACTAACTCTTCTCCCCCACACACACACCCTAATCACTAGATGGCCCACAGATGTCCTTGTGTCCCACTAACTCTTCCCACACACACACACCTAGACTAGATGGCCCTTGTGTCCCACACACACACCACCACTAATCACTAGATGGCCCACAGATGTCCTTGTGTCCCACTAACTCTTCTCCCCCACACACACACACCCTAATCACTAGATGGCCCACAGATGTCCTTGTGTCCCACTAACTCTTCTCCCCCACACACACACACACCTAATCACTAGATGGCCCACAGATGTCCTTGTGTCCCACTAACTCTTCTCCCCCACACACACACACCCTAATCACTAGATGGCCCACAGATGTCCTTGTGTCCCACTAACTCTTCTCCCCCCCCACACACACACCCTAATCACCACAGATGTCCTTGTGTCCCACTAACTCTTCCCCCCACACACCCCTAATCACATGGCCCACAGATGTCCTTGTGTCCACTAACTCTTCTCCCCCACACACACACACACACCCTTGTGTCCCACTAACCCACACACACACACCCCTAATCACTAGATGGCCCACAGATGTCCTTGTGTCCCACTAACTCTTCTCCCCCACACACACACACCCTAATCACTAGATGGCCCACAGATGTCCTTGTGTCCCACTAACTCTTCTCCCCCACACACACACACCTAATCACTAGATGGCCCACAGATGTCCTTGTGTCCCACTAACTCTTCTCCCCCACACACACACACCCTAATCACTAGATGGCCCACAGATGTCCTTGTGTCCCACTGACTCCCCCCACACACACACACACACCTAATCACTAGATGGCCCACAGATGTCCTTGTGTCCCACTAACTCTTCTCCCCCACACACACACCTAATCACTAGATGGCCCACAGATGTCCTTGTGTCCCACTAACTCTTCTCCCCCACACACACACACCCTAATCACTAGATGGCCCACAGATGTCCTTGTGTCCCCCCTAACTCCCCCTCCCCCCCCACACACACACACACACACCCCTAATCACTAGATGGCCCACAGATGTCCTTGTGTCCCACTAACTCCCCCCCACACACACACCCTAATCACTAGATGGCCCCAGATGTCCTTGTGTCCCACTAACTCTTCTCCCCCCACACACACACACACACCTAATCACTAGATGGCCCACAGATGTCCTTGTGTCCCACTAACTCTTCTCCCCCACACACACACACCCTAATCACTAGATGGCCCACAGATGTCCTTGTGTCCCACTAACTCTTCTCCCCCACACACACACACCCTAATCACTAGATGGCCCACAGATGTCCTTGTGTCCCACTAACTCTTCTCCCCCACACACACACACCCTAATCACTAGATGGCCCACAGATGTCCTTGTGTCACACTAACTCTTCTCCCCCCACACACACACCAACCCACACACACACCCCTAATCACTAGATGGCCCACAGATGTCCTTGTGTCACACTAACTCTTCTCCCCCCCACACACACACCTAATCACTAGATGGCCCACAGATGTCGTTGTGTCCCACTAACTCTTCTCCCCCAAATCACTAGATGGCCCACAGATGTCCTTGTGTCCCACTAACTCTTCTCCCCCCACACACACACCACACACCAACCCACACACACACCCCCTAATCACAAGATGGCCCACAGATGTCCTTGTGTCACACTAACTCTTCTCCCCACACACACACACACACACACCAACCCACACACACACCCCTAATCACTAGATGGCCCACAGATGTCCTTGTGTCCCACTAACTCTTCTCCCCCTACACACACACACACCCATAGTCACTAGATGGCCCACAGATGTCCTTGTGTCCCACTAACTCCCCCCACACACACACACCCATAATCACTAGATGGCCCACAGATGTCCTTGTGTCCCACTAACTCTTCTCCCCCACACACACACACCCTAATCACTAGATGGCCCACAGATGTCCTTGTGTCCCACTAACTCTTCTCCCCCACACACACACACCCTAATCACTAGATGGCCCACAGATGTCCTTGTGTCCCACTAACTCTTCTCCCCCCACACACACCCCCTAATCACAAGATGGCCCACAGATGTCCTTGTGTCACACTAACTCTTCTCCCCCACACACACACACACCAACCCACACACACACCCCTAATCACTAGATGGCCCACAGATGTCGTTGTGTCCCACTAACTCTTCTCCCCCACACACACACACCCTAATCACTAGATGGCCCACAGATGTCCTTGTGTCCCACTAACTCTTCTCCCCCACACACACACCTAATCACTAGATGGCCCACAGATGTCCTTGTGTCCCACTAACTCTTCTCCCCCACACACACCCCTAATCACTAGATGGCCCACAGATGTCCTTGTGTCCCACTGACTCCCCCACACACACACACACACCTAATCACTAGATGGCCCACAGATGTCCTTGTGTCCCACTAACTCTTCTCCCCCACACACACACACCCTAATCACTAGATGGCCCACAGATGTCCTTGTGTCCCACTAACTCTTCTCCCCCACACACACACACCTAATCACTAGATGGCCCACAGATGTCCTTGTGTCCCACTAACTCCCCCCTCCCCCACACACACACACACACACACCCTAATCACTAGATGGCCCACAGATGTCCTTGTGTCCCACTAACTCCCCCCACACACACACACCTAATCACTAGATGGCCCCCAGATGTCCTTGTGTCCCACTAACTCTTCTCCCCCCACACACACACACACACCTAATCACTAGATGGCCCACAGATGTCCTTGTGTCCCACTAACTCTTCTCCCCCACACACACACACCCTAATCACTAGATGGCCCACAGATGTCCTTGTGTCCCACTAACTCTTCTCCCCCACACACACACACCCTAATCACTAGATGGCCCACAGATGTCCTTGTGTCCCACTAACTCTTCTCCCCCACACACACACACCCTAATCACTAGATGGCCCACAGATGTCCTTGTGTCACACTAACTCTTCTCCCCCCACACACACACCAACCCACACACACACCCCTAATCACTAGATGGCCCACAGATGTCCTTGTGTCACACTAACTCTTCTCCCCCACACACACACCCTAATCACTAGATGGCCCACAGATGTCGTTGTGTCCCACTAACTCTTCTCCCCCCCAATCACTAGATGGCCCACAGATGTCCTTGTGTCCCACTAACTCTTCCCCCCCACACACACACACACACACCAACCCACACACACACCCCTAATCACAAGATGGCCCACAGATGTCCTTGTGTCACACTAACTCTTCTCCCCACACACACACACACACACCAACCCACACACACACCCCTAATCACTAGATGGCCCACAGATGTCGTTGTGTCCCACTAACTCTTCTCCCCCACACACACACACCCCTAATCACTAGATGGCCCACAGATGTCCTTGTGTCCCACTAACTCTTCTCCCCCACACACACACACCTAATCACTAGATGGCCCACAGATGTCCTTGTGTCCCACTAACTCCCCCCACACACACACCCTAATCACTAGATGGCCCCCAGATGTCCTTGTGTCCCACTACCTCTTCCCCCCCCCCACACACACACACACCCTAATCACTAGATGGCCCACAGATGTCCTTGTGTCCCACTAACTCTTCTCCCCCACACACACACACCCTAATCACTAGATGGCCCACAGATGTCCTTGTGTCCCACTAACTCTTCTCCCCCACACACACACACCCCTAATCACTAGATGGCCCACAGATGTCCTTGTGTCCCACTAACTCTTCTCCCCCACACACACACACCCTAATCACTAGATGGCCCACAAATCAAATCAAATCAAATCAAATTTATTTATATAGCCCTTCGTACATCAGCTGATATCTCAAAGTGCTGTACAGAAACCCAGCCTAAAACCCCAAACAGCAAACAATGCAGGTGTAAAAGCACGGTGGCTAGGAAAAACTCCCTAGAAAGGCCAAAACCTAGGAAGAAACCTAGAGAGGAACCGGGCTATGTGGGGTGGCCAGTCCTCTTCTGGCTGTGCCGGGTAGAGATTATAACAGAACATGACCAAGATGTTCAAATGTTCATAAATGACCAGCATGGTCGAATAATAATAAGGCAGAACAGTTGAAACTGGAGCAGCAGCACAGTCAGGTGGACTGGGGACAGCAAGGAGCCTTCATGTCAGGTAGTCCTGGGGCACGGTCCTAGGGCTCAGGTCAGTTGAAACTGGAGCAGGAGCATGGCCAGGTGGACTGGGGACAGCAAGGAGTCCTCATGTCAGGTAGTCCTGGGACATGGTCCTAGGGCTCAGGTCCTCCGAGAGAGAGAAAGAAAGAGAGAAGGAGAGAATTAGAGAACGCACACTTAGATTCACACAGGACACCGAATAGGACAGGAGAAGTACTCCAGATATAACAAACTGACCCTAGCCCCCGACACATAAACTACTGCAGCATAAATACTGGAGGCTGAGACAGGAGGGGTCAGGAGACACTGTGGCCCCATCCGAGGACACCCCCGGACAGGGCCAAACAGGAAGGATATAACCCCACCCACTTTGCCAAAGCACATCCCCCACACCACTAGAGGGATATCCCACAGATGTCCTTGTGTCACACTAACTCTTCTCCCCCACACACACACCAACCCACACACACACCCCTAATCACTAGATGGCCCACAGATGTCCTTGTGTCCCACTAACTCTTCTCCCCCACACACACACACCCTAATCACTAGATGGCCCACAGATGTCCTTGTGTCACACTAACTCTTCTCCCCCACACACACACCCTAATCACTAGATGGCCCACAGATGTCGTTGTGTCCCACTAACTCTTCCCCCAATCACTAGATGGCCCACAGATGTCCTTGTGTCCCACTAACTCTTCTCCCCCCACACACACACACACACACCAACCCACACACACACCCCCTAATCACAAGATGGCCCACAGATGTCCTTGTGTCACACTAACTCTTCTCCCCCACACACACACACACACACACCAACCCACACACACACCCCCCTAATCACTAGATGGCCCACAGATGTCGTTGTGTCCCACTAACTCTTCTCCCCCACACACACCCACCCACACACACCACCCCCAATCACTAGATGGCCCACAGATGTCCTTGTGTCCCACTAACTCTTCTCCCCCACACACACACACACACCATAATCACTAGATGGCCCACAGATGTCCTTGTGTCCCACAGACCCACAGATGTCCTTGTGTCCCACTAACTCTTCTCCCCCCACACACAC
>NW_026287546.1:0-27500 GCF_023373465.1 Oncorhynchus keta | reverse complement strand
GTTATTTAGTACCCCAACACTGGGTCAATACTGGACAGAACACACGCTGGGTTATTTAGTAACCCAACACTGGGTCAATACTGGACAGAACACACGCTGGGTTATTTAGTACCCCAACACTGGGTCAATACTGGACAGAACACACGCTGGGTTATTTAGTAACCCAACACTGGGTCAATACTGGACAGAACACACGCTGGGTTATTTAGTAACCCAACACTGGGTCAATACTGGACAGAACACACGCTGGGTTATTTAGTAACCCAACACTGGGTCAATACTGGCCAGAACACACGCTGGGTTATTTAGTACCCCAACACTGGGTCAATACTGGGCAGAACACACGCTGGGTTATTTAGTAACCCAACACTAGGTCAATACTGGACAGAACACACGCTGGGTTATTTAGTAACCCAACACTGGGTCAATACTGGACAGAACACACGCTGGGTTATTTAGTAACCCAACACTGGGTCAATACTGGGCAGAACACACGCTGGGTTATTTAGTAACCCAACACTAGGTCAATACTGGACAGAACACACGCTGGGTTATTTAGTAACCCAACACTGGGTCAATACTGGGCAGAACACACGCTGGGTTATTTAGTAACCCAACACTGGGTCAATACTGGACAGAACACACGCTGGGTTATTTAGTAACCCAACACTGGGTCAATACTGGACAGAACACACGCTGGGTTATTTAGTAACCCAACACTGGGTCAATACTGGACAGAACACACGCTGGGTTATTTAGTAACCCAACACTGGGTCAATACTGGACAGAACACACGCTGGGTTATTTAGTAACCCAACACTGGGTCAATACTGGACAGAACACACGCTGGGTTATTTAGCAACCCAACACTGGGTCAATACAGGACAGAACACACGCTGGGTTATTTAGTAACCCAACACTGGGTCAATACTGGACAGAACACACGCTGGGTTATTTAGTAACCCAACACTGGGTCAATACTGGACAGAACACACGCTGGGTTATTTAGTAACCCAACACTGGGTCAATACTGGACAGAACACACGCTGGGTTATTTAGTAACCCAACACTGGGTCAATACTGGACAGAACACACGCTGGGTTATTTAGTAACCCAACACTGGGTCAATACTAGACAGAACACACGCTGGGTTATTTAGTAACCCAACACTGGGTCAATACAGGACAGAACACGCACTGGGTTATTTAGTAACCCAACACTGGGTCAATACTGGACAGAACACACGCTGGGTTATTTAGTAACCCAACACTGGGTCAATACTGGACAGAACACACGCTGGGTTATTTAGTAACCCAACACCGGGTCAATACAGGACAGAACACGCACTGGGTTATTTTGACCCAGCCAGTAAGGCTGTGCGAATAACTAAACAAGATAGGTTGTTGGGATTACCCAATTAACCATAAACTGGGTATATTAACTTTCATGCTGGGTCGACCAATCAGCTGGGTATATTAACTTTCATGCTGGGTCGACCAATCGGCTGGGTATATTAACTTTCATGCTGGGTCGACCTATCAGCTGGGTATATTAACTTTCATGGGTCTTTTTTAATGTAATCCTTAGGTTGCTTTCAGGACAAATGGCTTATTAGGGGCGTGGCTTTCAGCTAGATTTTATTGGCCATTTGTGAGAGTAAATGTAATTCCTGTTTATCAATGTTAAATATTATATACTGCAAATACAAATGTTTTTTGTTTGTTTTACACTATCTTCTATTATATTAAAATTATTAATTACTTATTATAATAAGGAACACCACCTAGTTGTTACCAAACATTTACATCGGCTTTTAGGGAACTCATAAACTTCTGTAAGAGTCATTGAATCTGCATAAAATGTCAATGTTTGACCTTAATGTGATAACTATACTATACTATATACTACAGAACAGATTAACAGGACTGACATTTACTCTCACGGGTGGCCGAAAATAACTATTCCGAAAGCCACCCTACTAATTTATGCCTCTAGCACAGCACCAATAACCCAGCACCCATAACCCAGCACCAATAACCAATAACCCAGCACCCATAACCAATAACCCATAACCCAGCACCAATAACCCAGCACCAATAACCCAGCACCAATAACCCAGCACCCATTACCCAGCACCCATAACCCAGCACCAATAACCCAGCACCCATAACCCATAACCCAGCACCAATAACCCAGCACCAATAACCCAGCACCAATAACCCAGCACCAATAACCCAGCACCAATAACCCAGCACCAATAACCCAGCACCCATTACCCAGCACCCATAACCCAGCACCAATAACCCAGCACCAATAACCCAGCACCAATAACCCAGCACCAAAAACCCAGCACCCATAACCCAGCACCAATAACCCAGCACCCATAACCCATAACCCAGCACCAATAACCAATAACCCAGCACCAATAACCAATAACCCAGCACCAATAACCCAGCACCAATAACCCAGCACCAATAACCCAGCACCAATAACCCAGCACCCAACACCTAGCACCAATAACCTAGCCCCAATAACCCAGCACCCATAACCCAGCACCCATAACCCAGCACCTATAACCCAGCACCTATAACCCAGCACCCATAACCCAGCACCCATAACCCAGCACCTATAACCCAGCACCTATAACCCATCACCCAAATCCCAGCACCAATAACCCAGCACCCATAACCCAGCACCCATAACCCAGCACTTATAACCCATAACCCATCACCCAGCACCAATAACCCATAACCCAGCACCCATAACCCAGCACTTATAACCCATAACCCATCACCCAGCACCAATAACCCATAACCCAGCACCCATAACCCAGCACTTATAACCCATAACCCATCACCCAGCACCAATAACCCATAACCCAGCACCAATAACCCACTACCAATAACCCAGCACCAATAACCCAGCACCCATAACCCATCACCCAGCACCAATAACCCATAACCCAGCACCAAAACCCAGCACCAATAACCCAGCACCCATAACCCAGCCCCCATAAACCAGCACTTATAACCCATCACCCAGCACCAATAACCCATAACCCAGCACCAATAACCCACTACCAATAACCCAGCACCAATAACCCAGCACCCATAACTAATAACCCAGCACCAATAACCCATAACCCAGCACCAATAACCCAGCACCCATAACCCATAACCCAGCACCAATAACGCAGCACCCATAACCCATAACCCATAACCCAGCACCAATAACCCATAACCCAGCACCAATAACCCATAAACCAGCACCAATAACCCACTACCAATAACCCAGCACCCATAACCCATTACTAATAACCCAGCACCCATAACCCATCATTAATAACCCAGCACCAATAACCCATAACCCATAACCAAGCACCAATAACCCATAAGCCAGCACCAATAACCCACTACCAATAACCCAGCACCAATAACCCAGCACCCATAACCCATTACCCAGCACCAAAAACCCATAAGCCAGCACCAATAACCCACTACCAATAACCCAGCACCAATAACCCAGCACCCATAACCCATAACCCAGCACCCATTACCCAGCACCAATAACCCATAACCCAGCACCAATAACCCACTACCAATAACCCAGCACCAATAACCCAGCACCAATAACCCAGCACCCAGCAGTTCTTAAAAGAAAACAGCCCAACTGAGTGGCCCAACACCCTGCAACCCAACAACAGGGTCGTACAAATAACCCATCATTTTGTTTAGATTGTAAAGCTGCTTGTGACCTGCAAGAGGAAGGATGGAATAAGTGTGAACAAAGACCTACGTCAGGTTTCATCCAATCACTTCCACCGAAACTGACTAGCGACGTTTCCCCCTTTAAAATCAGTTGACAATTCCGTCCAATTCATCCTGATCCACAGCGGTGGAAGTGATTATATGGAGAAAACCTCTCAATCACAACAACAATGAGAACACATGATACATTACACGTTATACATACACTTCCATTGTAGACCAACTGTTGTTCCTGCTGAATCCATAACTTTAAAGTTCTCTCTCACTGAGGCTAAAGTCTCTCTCACTGAGGCTAAAGTCTCTAGTAAAGCTCTCTGTCCCCCCCCTCTTGTCTTGTCTTATCATACTAGTAGCAGACGTGACAACAACGTCCCAAAAGCTGTAATTGATGCAGATATTCCGCCACAGAGCGGATCGGGCTGTACTCAGGATGTTGCTCACATCCTGGTAAAAGTGCTGATTATCTACATCTCTCTGTGTCTCTCTGTCTGTGTGTCTGTGTGTGTGTCTCTCTCTGTGTGTGTGTGTGTGTGTGTGTGTGTGTGTGTGTGTGTGTGTGTGTGTGTGTGTGTGTGTGTGTGTGTGTGTGTGTGTGTGTGTGTGTGTGTGTGTGTGTGTGTGTGTGTGTGTGTGTGTGTGTGTGTGTGTGTGTGTGTGCGTGTGTGCGTATATGTGCCTTGCGGGTGTGTGTGTGTGTGTGCCTTGCGGGTGTGTGTGTGTGTGTGTGTGTGTGTGTGTGTGTGTGTGTGTGTGTGTGTGTGTGTGTGTGTGTGTGTGTGTGTGTGTGTGTGTGCCTTGCGGGTGTGTTGGTGTCTGTATGCTTGAGTCAGGAACCAGGTAACAGAGACGGCAGCTTGCATTGAAACTTGCTGATTACATTTACATTAATATCAGACAACATGGGTACATTAATATCAGACAACATGGGTACATTAATATCAGACAACATGGGTACATTAATATCAGACAACATGGGTACATTAGTATCAGACAACATGGGTACATTAGTATCAGACAACATGGGTACATTAATATCAGACAACATGGGTACATGGGTACATTAATATCAGACACCATGGGTACATTAATATCAGACAGCATGGGTACATTACTATCAGACAACATGGGTACATTAATACCAGTCAACATGGGTACATTACTATCAGACAACATGGGTACATTCCTATCAGACAACATGGGTACATTAATATCAGACAACATGGGTACATTAATATCAGACAACATGGGTACATTAATATCAGACAACATGGGTACATTAATATCAGACAACATGGGTACATTAGTATCAGACAACATGGGTACATTAGTATCAGACAACATGGGTACATTAATATCAGACAACATGGGTACATTAATATCAGACAACATGGGTACATTAATATCAGACAACATGGGTACATAAATATCAGACAACATGGGTACATTACTATCATACAACATGGGTACATTAATATCAGACAACATGGGTACATGGGTACATTAATATCAGACACCATGGGTACATTAATATCAGACAGCATGGGTACATTACTATCAGACAACATGGGTACATTAATACCAGTCAACATGGGTACATTACTATCAGACAACATGGGTACATTCCTATCAGACAACATGGGTACATTAATATCAGACAACATGGGTACATTAATATCAGACAACATGGGTACATTACTATCAGACAACATGGGTGCATTAATATCAGACAACATGGGTACATTAATATCAGACAACATGGGTACATGGGTACATTAATATCAGACACCATGGGTACATTAATATCAGACAACATGGGTACATTAATATCAGACAACATGGATACATTAATATCAGACAACATGGGTACATTAATATCAGACAACATGGATACATTAATATCAGACAACATGGGTACATTACTATCAGACAACATGGGTACATTAATATCAGACAACATGGGTACATTAATACCAGACAACATGGGTACATGGGTACATTACTATCAGACAACATGGATACATTACTATCAGACAACATGGATACATTAATACCAGACAACATGGGTACATGGGTACATTAATATCAGACAACATGGGTACATTAATATCAGACAACATGGGTACATTAATATCAGACAACATGGGTACATTAATATCAGACAACATGGGTACATTAATATCAGACAACATGGGTACATTAATATCAGACAACATGGGTACATTAATATCAGACAACATGGGTACATTAATATCAGACAACATGGGTACATTAATATCAGACAACATGGGTACATTAATATCAGACAACATGGGTACATTAATATCAGACAACATGGGTACATTAATATCAGACAACATGGGTACATTACTATCAGACAACATGGGTACATTACTATCAGACAACATGGGTACATTAATATCAGACAACATGGGTACATTACTATCAGACAACATGGATACATTACTATCAGACAACATGGGTACATTAATATCAGACAACATGGATACATTAATATCAGACAACATGGATACATTAATATCAGACAACATGGATACATTACTATCAGACAACATGGATACATTACTATCAGACAACATGGATACATTACTATCAGACAACATGGGTACATTAATATCAGACAACATGGATACATTAATATCAGACAACATGGGTACATTAATATCAGACAACATGGATACATTAATATCAGACAACATGGGTACATTAATATCAGACAACATGGGTACATTACTATCAGACAACATGGATACATTACTATCAGACAACATGGGTACATTAATACCAGACAACATGGGTACATTAATATCAGACAACATGGGTACATTAATACCAGACAACATGGGTACATTAATATCAGACAACATTGGTACATTAATACCAGACAACATGGGTACATTAATATCAGACAACATGGGTACATTAATATCAGACAACATGGGTACATTAATATCAGACAACATGGGTACATTAATATCAGACAACATGGGTACATTAATATCAGACAACATGGGTACATTAATATCAGACAACATGGGTACATTAATATCAGACAACATGGGTACATTAATACCAGACAACATGGATACATTACTATCAGACAACATGGATACATTAATATCAGACAACATGGGTACATTAATATCAGACAACATGGGTACATTAATACCAGACAACATGGATACATTAATATCAGACAACATGGGTACATTAATATCAGACAACATGGGTACATTAATATCAGACAACATGGGTACATGGGTACATTACTATCAGACAACATGGATACATTACTATCAGACAACATGGATACATTAATATCAGACAACATGGGTACATTAATATCAGACAACATGGGTACATTACTATCAGACAACATGGGTACATTAATATCAGACAACATGGGTACATTAATATCAGACACCATGGGTACATTACTATCAGACAACATGGATACATTCATATCAGACAACATGGATACATTACTATCAGACAACATGGGTACATTAATATCAGACAACATGGGTACATTAATATCAGACAACATGGGTACATTAATATCAGACACCATGGGTACATTAATATCAGACAACATGGGTACATTAATATCAGACAACATGGGTACATTAATATCAGACACCATGGGTACATTAATATCAGACAACATGGGTACATTAATATCAGACAACATGGGTACATTAATATCAGACAACATGGGTACATTAATATCAGACAACATGGGTACATTACTATCAGACAACATGGGTACATTAATACCAGACAACATGGGTACATTAATACCAGACAACATGGGTACATGGGTACATTAATATCAGACAACATGGGTACATTTCTATCAGACAACATGGGTACATTAATACCAGACAGCATGGGTACATGGGTACATTAATATCAGACAACATGGGTACATTAATATCAGACAACATGGGTACATTAATACCAGAAAACATGGGTACATTACTATCAGACAAGATGGGTACATTACTATCAGACAACATGGGAACATTACTATCAGACAACATGGGTACATTAGTATCAGACAACATGGATACATGGGTACATTAATATCAGACAACATGGGTACATTAATATCAGACAACATGGGTACATTAATATCAGACAACATGGGTACATTAATACCAGACAACATGGGTACATTAATATCAGACAACATGGGTACATTACTATCAGACAACATGGGTACATTACTATCAGACAACATGGGTACATGGGTACATTAGTATCAGACAACATGGGTACATTAATATCAGACAACATGGGTACATTAATATCAGACAACATGGGTACATGGGTACATTAATATCAGACAACATGGGTACATGGGTACATTAATATCAGACAACATGGGTACATGGGTACATTAATATCAGACAACATGGGTACATTAGTATCAGACAACATGGGTACATGGGTACATTAATATCAGACAACATGGGTACATGAGTATCAGACAACATGGGTACATAAATATCAGACAACATGGGTACATTAATATCAGACAACATGGGTACATTAATATCAGACAACATGGGTACATGGGTACATTAATATCAGACAACATGTGTACATGGGTACATTAATATCAGACAACATGGGTACATGGGTACATTAATATCAGACAACATGGGTACATTAGTATCAGACAACATGGGTACATGGGTACATTAATATCAGACAACATGGGTACATTAGTATCAGACAACATGGGTACATTAGTATCAGACAACATGGGTACATTAATATCAGACAACATGGGTACATTACTATCAGACAACATGGGTACATTACTATCAGACAACATGGGTACATTACTATCAGACAACATGGGTACATTAATATCAGACAACATGGGTACATGGGTACATTAATATCAGACAACATGGGTACATGGGTACATTAATATCAGACAACATGGGTACATGGGTACATTAATATCAGACAACATGGGTACATTAGTATCAGACAACATGGGTACATGGGTACATTAATATCAGACAACATGGGTACATTAGTATCAGACAACATGGGTACATTAGTATCAGACAACATGGGTACATTAATATCAGACAACATGGGTACATTAATATCAGACAACATGGGTACATTAGTATCAGACAACATGGGTACATGGGTACATTAATATCAGACAACATGGGTACATTAGTATCAGACAACATGGGTACATAGTGATTCTGATACTGTGGGAACCCGTAGAGACCAGACGACATTATGCCATTGACATTGCATTAACATTTAAACATGGATTTCAACTATCGTGAACAACTTCTGAGTCACAATCCTACAGAAAGAATCCAGCTGTGTTCAGACAGTAGAGCAGATAGAAGTACTATTTTAATGACTTGATAATGCCCAGGGCAGTGTAGAACAGGGCAGTGTAGAACAGGGCAGTGTAGAGCAGGGCAGTGTAGAACAGGGCAGTGTAGAACAGGGCAGTGTAGAGCAGGGCAGTGTAGAACAGGGCAGGGCAGTGTAGAACAGGGCAGTGTAGAGCAGGGCAGTGTAGAACAGGGCAGGGCAGTGTAGAACAGGGCAGTGTAGAGCAGGGCAGTGCAGGGCAGGGCAGTGTAGAACAGGGCAGGGCAGTGTAGAACAGGGCAGTGTAGAACAGGGCAGGGCAGTGTAGAACAGGGCAGTGTAGAACAGGGCAGTGTAGAACAAGGCAGTGTAGAGCAGGGCAGTGTAGAACAGGGCAGGGCAGTGTAGAACAGGGCAGTGTAGAGCAGGGCAGTGTAGAACAAGGCAGTGTAGAGCAGGGCAGTGTAGAACAGGGCAGTGTAGAACAGGGCAGTGTAGAACAAGGCAGTGTAGAACAGGGCAGGGCAGTGCAGGGCAGGGCAGTGTAGAGCAGGGCAGTGTAGAACAGGGCAGGGCAGTGTAGAACAGGGCAGTGTAGAGCAGGGCAGGGCAGTGTAGAACAGGGCAGGGCAGTGTAGAACAGGGCAGGGCAGTGTAAAACAGGGCAGTGTAGAACAGGGCAGGGCAGTGTAGAACAGGGCAGTGTAGAACAAGGCAGTGTAGAGCAGGGCAGTGTAGAACAGGGCAGTGTAGAACAGGGCAGGGCAGTGTAGAACAGGGCAGTGTAGAACAGGGCAGGGCAGTGTAGAACAGGGCAGTGTAGAACAAGGCAGTGTAGAGCAGGGCAGTGTAGAACAAGGCAGTGTAGAGCAGGGCAGTGTAGAACAGGGCAGGGCAGTGTAGAACAGGGCAGTGTAGAACAGGGCAGTGTAGAACAGGGCAGTGTAGAGCAGGGCAGTGTAGAACAGGGCAGTGTAGAACAGGGCAGTGTAGAACAAGGCAGTGTAGAACAGGGCAGGGCAGTGCAGGGCAGGGCAGTGTAGAGCAGGGCAGTGTAGAACAGGGCAGGGCAGTGTAGAACAGGGCAGTGTAGAGCAGGGCAGGGCAGTGTAGAACAGGGCAGGGCAGTGTAGAACAGGGCAGGGCAGTGTAAAACAGGGCAGTGTAGAACAGGGCAGGGCAGTGTAGAACAGGGCAGTGTAGAACAAGGCAGTGTAGAGCAGGGCAGTGTAGAACAGGGCAGTGTAGAACAGGGCAGGGCAGTGTAGAACAGGGCAGTGTAGAACAGGGCAGGGCAGTGTAGAACAGGGCAGTGTAGAACAAGGCAGTGTAGAGCAGGGCAGTGTAGAACAAGGCAGGGCAGTGTAGAACAGGGCAGTGTAGAACAAGGCAGTGTAGAACAAGGCAGTGTAGAACAGGGCAGTGTAGAACAGGGCAGGGCAGTGTAGAACAGGGCAGTGTAGAACAAGGCAGTGTAGAGCAGGGCAGTGTAGAACAAGGCAGTGTAGAGCAGGGCAGGGCAGTGTAGAACAGGGCAGGGCAGTGTAGAGCAGGGCAGTGTAGAGCAGGGCAGTGTAGAACAGGGCAGTGTAGAACAGGGCAGGGCAGTGTAGAACAGGGCAGTGTAGAACAGGGCAGTGTAGAACAGGGTAGGGCAGTGAAGAGCAGGGCAGGGCAGTGTAGAACAGGGCAGTGTAGAACAGGGCAGGGCAGTGTAGAACAGGGCAGGGCAGTGTAGAACAGGGCAGGGCAGTGTAGAACAGGGCAGTGTAGAGCAGGGCAGTGTAGAACAGGGCAGTGTAGAACAGGGCAGTGCAGGGCAGGGCAGTGTAGAACAGGGCAGGGCAGTGTAGAACAGGGCAGTGTAGAGCAGGGCAGTGTAGAACAGAGCAGTGTAGAGCAGGGCAGGGCAGTGTAAAACAGGGCAGTGTAGAACAGGGCAGGGTAGAGCAGGGCAGTGTAGAGCAGGGCAGTGTAGAACAGGGCAGGGCAGTGTAGAACAGGGCAGGGCAGTGTAGAACAGGGCAGTGTAGAACAGGGCAGTGTAGAACAGTGCAGTGTAGAACAGGGCAGGGCAGTGTAGAACAGGGCAGTGTAGAACAGGGCAGGGCAGTGTAGAACAGGGCAGGGCAGTGTAGAACAGGGCAGTGTAGAACAGTGCAGGGCAGTGCAGAACAGGGCAGGGCAGTGTAGAGCAGGGCAGTGTAGAACAGGGCAGTGTAGAACAGTGCAGTGTAGAACAGGGCAGGGCAGTGTAGAACAGGGCAGTGTAGAACAGGGCAGGGCAGTGTAGAACAGGGCAGGGTAGTATAGAACAGGGCAGGGCAGTGTAGAACAGGGCAGTGCAGGGCAGGGCAGTGTAGAACAGGGCAGTGTAGAACAGGGCAGTGCAGGGCAGGGCAGTGTAGAACAGGGCAGTGTAGAACAGGGCAGTGCAGGGCAGGGCAGTGTAGAGCAGGGCAGGGCAGTGCAGGGCAGGGCAGTGTAGAACAGGGCAGTGTAGAACAGGGCAGTGCAGGGCAGGGCAGTGTAGAACAGGGCAGTGTAGAACAGGGCAGTGTAGAACATGGCAGTGTAGAACAGGGCAGGGCAGTGTAGAACAGGGCAGGGCAGTGTAGAACAGGGCAGTGTAGAACAGGGCAGTGTAGAACAGGGCAGGGCAGTGTAGAACAGTGCAGGGCAGTGCAGAACAGGGCAGTATAGAACAGGGCAGGGCAGTGTAGAACAGGGCAGTGTAGAACAGGGCAGTGTAGAACAGGGCAGTGTAGAACAGGGCAGGGCAGTGTAGAACAGGGCAGTGTAGAACAGGGCAGTGTAGAACAGGGCAGTGTAGAACAGGGCAGGGCAGTGTAGAACAGGGCAGGACAGTGTAGAACAGGGCAGGGCAGTGTAGAACAGGGCAGGACAGTGTAGAACAGGGCAGGGCAGTGTAGAACAGGGAAGTGTAGAACAGGGCAGTGTAGAACAGGGCAGTGTAGAACAGGGCAGTGTAGAACAGCACAGTGTAGAGCAGGGCAGGACAGTGTAGAACAGGGCAGGGCAGTGTAGAACAGCACAGTGTAGAGCAGGGCAGGGCAGTGTAGAACAGGGCAGTGTAGAACAGGACAGTGTAGAACAGCACAGTGTAGAACAGGGCAGGGCAGTGTAGAACAGGGCAGGGCAGTGTAGAACAGGGCAGGGCAGTGCAGAACAGGGCAGGGCAGTGTAGAACAGGGCAGGGCAGTGCAGAACAGGGCAGGGCAGTGTAGAACAGGGCAGGGCAGTGTAGAACAGGTTAGGGTAGCATAGAACAGGGCAGGGCAGTGTAGAACAGGGCAGGGCAGTGTAGAACAGGTTAGGGTAGTATAGAACAGGGCAGGACAGTGTAGAACGGGGCAGGGCAGGAAAGAGCAGTGTAGAGCAGGGCAGGGCAGGACAGGGCAGTGTAGAACAGGGCAGGGCAGGAAAGAGCAGTGTAGAGCAGGGCAGTGTAGAACAGGGCAGTGTAGAACAGGGCAGGGCAGTGTAGAACGGAGCAGGGCAGGGCAGTGTAGAACAGGGCAGTGCAGTGTAGAACAGAACAGGGCAGTGTAGAACAGAACAGGGCAGGGCAGTGTAGAACAGAACAGGGCAGGGCAGTGTAGAACAGGGCAGTGTAGAACAGAACAGGGCAGTGTAGAATAGAACAGGGCAGGGCAGGGCAGCGTAGAACAGGGCAGTGTATAACAGGGCAGGGCAGGGCAGGGCAGTGTAGAACAGGGCAGTGTAGAACAGAACAGGGCATGGCAGTGTAGAACAGGGCAGGGCAGTGTAGAACAGGGCAGGGCAGGGCAGTGTAGAACAGGGCAGTGTAGAACAGAACAGGGCAGGGCAGTGTAGAGCAGGGCAGGGCAGTGTAGAACAGGGCAGGGCAGTGTAGAAACGGGCAGGGCAGTGTAGAACAGGGCAGTGTAGAACAGAACAGGGCAGGGCAGTGTAGAACAGGGCAGTGTAGAACAGAACAGGGCAGGGCAGGGCAGTGTAGAACAGTTTAGGGTAGTATAGAACAGGAAAGAGCAGTGTAGAGCAGGGCAGGGCAGGACAGGGCAGTGTAGAACAGGACAGTGTAGAACAGGGCAGGGCAGTGTAGAACAGGGCAGGGCAGTGCAGTGTAGAAGAGGTTAGTGCAGTGTAGAACAGAACAGGGCAGTGTAGAACAGAACAGGGCAGGGCAGTGTAGAACAGAACAGGGCAGGGCAGTGTAGAACGGAACAGGGCAGGGCAGTGTAGAATGGAACAGGGCAGGGCAGTGTAGAACGGAACAGGGCAGGGCAGTGTAGAACAGAACAGGGCAGGGCAGTGTAGAACGGAACAGGGCAGGGCAGTGTAGAACGGAACAGGGCAGGGCAGTGTAGAACAGAACAGGGCAGGGCAGTGTAGAACAGAACAGGGCAGGGCAGTGTAGAACAGAACAGGGCAGGGCAGTGTAGAACAGAACAGGGCAGGGCAGTGTAGAACGGAACAGGGCAGGGCAGTGTAGAACGGAACAGGGCAGGGCAGTGTAGAACAGAACAGGGCAGGGCAGTGTAGAACAGAACAGGGCAGGGCAGTGTAGAACAGGGCAGTGTAGAACAGAACAGGGCAGTGTAGAATAGAACAGGGCAGTGTAGAATAGAACAGGGCAGGGCAGTGTAGAACCGGGCAGGGCAGGGCAGTGTAGAACAGGGCAGTGTAGAACAGAACAGGGCAGGGCAGTGTAGAACAGGGCAGGGCAGTGTAGAACAGGGCAGTGCAGGGTAGGGCAGGGCAGTGTAGAACAGGGCAGGGCAGTGTAGAACAGGGCAGTGCAGAACAGGGCAGGGCAGTGTAGAACAGGGCAGGGCAGTGTAGAACAGGGCAGTGTAGAACAGGGCAGGGCAGGGCAGGGTAGAACAGGACAGTGCAGTGTAGAACAGAACAGGGCAGGGCAGTGTAGAACAGAACAGGGCAGGACAGTGTAGAACAGAACAGGGCAGGGCAGTGTAGAACAGGGCAGTGTAGAACAGAACAGGGCAGGGCAGTGTAGAACAGGGCAGTGTAGAACCGGGCAGGGCAGGGCAGTGTAGAACAGGGCAGTGTAGAACAGAACAGGGCAGGGCAGTGTAGAGCAGGGCAGGGCAGTGTAGAACAGGGCAGGGCAGTGTAGAAACGGGCAGGGCAGGGCAGTGTAGAACAGGGCAGTGTAGAACAGAACAGGGCAGGGCAGGGCAGTGTAGAACAGGTTAGGGTAGTATAGAACAGGGCAGGGCAGTGTAGAACGGGGCAGGGCAGGAAAGAGCAGTGTAGAGCAGGGCAGGGCAGGACAGGGCAGTGTAGAACAGGGCAGTGTAGAACAGGGCAGGGCAGTGTAGAACAGGGCAGGGCAGTGCAGTGTAGAAGAGGTTAGTGCAGTGTAGAACAGAACAGGGCAGTGTAGAACAGAACAGGGCAGGGCAGTGTAGAACAGAACAGGGCAGGGCAGTGTAGAACGGAACAGGGCAGTGTAGAACGGAACAGGGCAGGGCAGTGTAGAACGGAACAGGGCAGGGCAGTGTAGAACAGGGCAGGGCAGTGTAGAACAGAACAGGGCAGGGCAGTGTAGAACGGAACAGGGCAGGGCAGTGTAGAACGGAACAGGGCAGGGCAGTGTAGAACAGAACAGGGCAGGGCAGTGTAGATGCAAGTGGCTGTTCCACTGGTTGTCATAAGGTGTATGCACCAATTTGTAAGTCGCTCTGGATAAGAGCGTCTGCTAAATGACTTAAATGTAAATGTAAATGTAAACAGGGCAGGGCAGTGTAGAACAGGGCAGTGTAGAACAGAACAGGGCAGTGTAGAATAGAACAGGGCAGGGCAGTGTAGAACCGTGCAGGGCAGGGCAGTGTAGAACAGGGCAGTGTAGAACAGAACAGGGCAGGGCAGTGTAGAACAGGGCAGGGCAGTGTAGAACAGGGCAGTGCAGGGTAGGGCAGGGCAGTGTAGAACAGGGCAGGGCAGGGCAGTGTAGAACAGGGCAGGGCAGTGTAGAACAGGGCAGTACAGAACAGGGCAGGGCAGTGTAGAACAGGGCAGGGCAGTGTAGAACAGGGCAGGGCAGTGCAGGAGAGGGCAGGGCAGTGTAGAACAGGGCAGGGCAGTGCAGAACAGGGCAGTGTAGAACAGGGCAGGGCAGGGCAGGGCAGTGTAGAACAGGGCAGGGCAGTGTAGAACAGGGCAGTGTAAAACAGGGCAGGGCAGGGCAGGGCAGTGTAGAACAGGGCAGGGCAGTGCACGGCAGGGCAGGGCAGTGTAGAACAGGGCAGGGCAGGGCAGTGTAGAACAGGGCAGGGCAGTGCACGGCAGGGCAGGGCAGTGTAGAACAGAACAGGGCAGGGCAGTGTAGAACAGTGCAGGGCAGTGTAGAAAAGGTTAGGGTAGTATAGAACAGGGCAGGGCAGTGTAGAACGGGGCAGTGTAGAACAGAACAGGGCAGTGTAGAATAGAACAGGGCAGGGCAGTGTAGAACAGGGCAGTGTAGAACAGGGCAGTGTGGAACAGAACAGGGCAGTGTGGAACAGGGCAGGGCAGAGAGAGAGAGAGAGAGAGAGAGAGAGAGAGAGAGAGAGAGAGAGAGAGAGAGAGAGAGGGAGAGAGAGAGAGAGAGAGGGAGGATAGTGTGTGAGGGAGAGAGAGAGAGAGAGAGGATAGTGCGAGAGAAGGATAGGGAAATAGTTTTTTAAAGGCAGTTTTATCTTTTCCCAGCATGCAAGTCAACGACAACACAAGGAGGTCTGTAAGGATTAGGACAACTTTTAGCAATTTCCTGTTAATCAGTTACAGTACAGTTTGTTCTCTCTCTCTCGCCCCCTCTCTCTCTCGCACTTTCGCCCCCTCTCTCTCTCGCCCCCTCTCTCTCGCCCCCTCTCTCTCGCTCTCTCACTCGCACTTTCGCCCCTCTCTCTCTCGCCCCCTCTCTCTCTCGCCCCCTCTCTCTCGCCCCCTCTCTCTCTCGCTCTCTCCCTCGCACTTTTGCCCCCTCTCTCTCTCGCCCCCTCTCTCTCGCCCCTCTCTCTCTCGCCCCCTCTCTCTGAGAGAGAGTATAGCCGTGGAGGATTTGTCTATTGCTTTGAATACAAACAAGCAGTGTCATTATCAGGTCCAACTGCAGCCCAGCCTGCCCATGCCGTTAATACTCTTTACCAAAGGTTTGAGGAAGTGGCTTCTCTTTCTCGTTGCCCTGGTGTTGAATGTGTAACAGACTTTAGATCGTACAGTACCGTAAGCTCACTCCACAGCGTGACGTTTTAAGAATAAATATAAAAAATACATTTAGGTCATTTAGGAGACGCTCCTAAAGAGCGACTTACAGGAGCAGTTGAGGTTCAGTGCCTTGCTCAAGGGCAGGGCAATGTAGAAGAGGGCAGTGCCTTGCTCAAGGGCACAATAACATATTAGGTGAAAATGAAATAATTTTGTTGTTGTTGGACATATTGTATTTTTTTTTGTCCGTTCTTTGTCCCCAGTTTCGTGGTATCTCTTTGGTAGTTACAGTCTTGTCTCATCGCTGCAACTCCCGTACGGACTCGGGAGAGGTGAAGGTCGAGAGCCAAGCGTCCTCTGAAGCACAACACAACCCAACCACTACTTCTTGACACAACACCCGCTTAACCCGGGAAGCCAGCCGCACCAATGTGTCGGACGCTGAGGCCAATTGTGCGGCGCCCCATGGGTCTCCTGGTCGCGGCTGGCTGCTACAGAGAGGTTCTCTAGTGGCACAGCCTTGGACCACTGAGACAGAGCCTGGACTCAAACCAGGTTCTCTAGTGGCACGGCCTTGGACCACTGAGACAGAGCCTGGACTCAAACCAGGTTCTCTAGTGGCACGGCCTTGGACCACTGAGACAGAGCCTGGACTCAAACCAGGTTCTCTAGTGGCACGGCCTTGGACCACTGAGACAGAGCCTGGACTCAAACCAGGTTCTCTAGTGGCACGGCCTTGGACCACTGAGACAGAGCCTGGACTCAAACCAGGTTCTCTAGTGGCACGGCCTTGGACCACTGAGACAGAGCCTGGACTCAAACCAGGTTCTCTAGTGGCACGGCCTTAGACCACTGAGACAGAGCCTGGACTCAAACCAGGTTCTCTAGTGGCACGGCCTTAGACCACTGAGACAGAGCCTGGACTCAAACCAGGTTCTCTAGTGGCACGGCCTTAGACCACTGAGACAGAGCCTGGACTCAAACCAGGTTCTCTAGTGGCACGGCCTTAGACCACTGAGACAGAGCCTGGACTCAAACCAGGTTCTCTAGTGGCACGGCCTTGGACCACTGAGACAGAGCCTGGACTCAAACCAGGTTCTCTAGTGGCACAGCCTTAGACCACTGAGACAGAGCCTGGACTCAAACCAGGTTCTCTAGTGGCACGGCCTTAGACCACTGAGACAGAGCCTGGACTCAAACCAGGTTCTCTAGTGGCACGGCCTTAGACCACTGAGACAGAGCCTGGACTCAAACCAGGTTCTCTAGTGGCACAGCCTTAGACCACTGAGACAGAGCCTGGACTCAAACCAGGTTCTCTAATGGCACAGCCTTAGACCACTGAGACAGAGCCTGGACTCAAACCAGGTTCTCTAGTGGCACAGCCTTAGACCACTGAGACAGAGCCTGGACTCAAACCAGGTTCTCTAGTGGCACAGCCTTAGACCACTGAGACAGAGCCTGGACTCAAACCAGGTTCTCTAGTGGCACAGCCTTAGACCACTGAGACAGAGCCTGGACTCAAACCAGGTTCTCTAGTGGCACAGCCTTAGACCACTGAGACAGAGCCTGGACTCAAACCAGGTTCTCTAGTGGCACAGCCTTAGACCACTGAGACAGAGCCTGGACTCAAACCAGGTTCTCTAGTGGCACAGCCTTGACCACTGAGACAGAGCCTGGACTCAAACCAGGTTCTCTAGTGGCACAGCCTTGGACCACTGAGACAGAGCCTGGACTCAAACCAGGTTCTCTAGTGGCACAGCCTTGGACCACTGAGACAGAGCCTGGACTCAAACCAGGTTCTCTAGTGGCACAGCCTTGGACCACTGAGACAGAGCCTGGACTCAAACCAGGTTCTCTAGTGGCACAGCCTTGGACCACTGAGACAGAGCCTGGACTCAAACCAGGTTCTCTAGTGGCACAGCCTTAGACCACTGAGACAGAGCCTGGACTCAAACCAGGTTCTCTAGTGGCACAGCCTTAGACCACTGAGACAGAGCCTGGACTCAAACCAGGTTCTCTAGTGGCACAGCCTTAGACCACTGAGACAGAGCCTGGACTCAAACCAGGTTCTCTAGTGGCACAGCCTTAGACCACTGAGACAGAGCCTGGACTCAAACCAGGTTCTCTAGTGGCACAGCCTTGGACCACTGAGACAGAGCCTGGACTCAAACCAGGTTCTCTAGTGGCACAGCCTTGGACCACTGAGACAGAGCCTGGACTCAAACCAGGTTCTCTAGTGGCACAGCCTTAGACCACTGAGACAGAGCCTGGACTCAAACCAGGTTCTCTAGTGGCACAGCCTTAGACCACTGAGACAGAGCCTGGACTCAAACCAGGTTCTCTAGTGGCACAGCCTTATGGTAGAATGATATCATGAAGAAACACAGACAGACAGACAGACAGACAGACAGACAGACAGACAGACAGACAGACAGACAGACAGACAGACAGACAGACAGACAGACAGACAGACAGACAGACAGACAGACAGACAGACAGACAGACAGACAGACAGACAGACAGACAGACAGACAGACAGACAGACAGACAGACAGACAGACAGACAGACAGACAGACAGACAGACAGACAGACAGACAGACAGACAGACAGACAGACAGACAGACAGACAGACAGACAGACAGACAGACAGACAGACAGACAGACAGACAGACAGACAGACAGACAGACAGACAGACAGACAGACACAGACAGACAGACAGACAGACAGACAGACAGACAGACAGACAGACAGACAGACAGACAGACAGACAGACAGACAGACAGACAGACAGACAGACAGACAGACAGACAGACAGACAGACAGACAGACAGACGACAGACAGACAGACAGACAGACAGACAGACAGACAGACAGACAGACAGACAGACAGACAGACAGACAGACAGACAGACAGACACGACAGACAGACAGACAGACAGACAGACAGACAGACAGACAGACAGACAGACAGACAGACAGACAGACAGACAGACAGACAGACAGACAGACAGACAGACAGACACAGACAGACAGACAGACAGACAGACAGACAGACAGACAGACAGACAGACAGATTCCACCAACAACACAGGAAGGACAGACCGGCTAGCTGGACGGACGGACGGACGGACGGACGGACGGACAGACAGACAGACAGACAGACAGACAGACAGACAGACAGACAGACAGACAGACAGACAGACAGACAGACAGACAGACAGACAGACAGACAGACAGATTCCACCAACAACACAGGAAGGAGAGACCGGCTAGCTGGACGGACAGACAGACAGACAGATTCCACCAACAACACAGGAAGGAGAGACCGGCTAGCTGGACGGACAGACGGACAGACAGACAGATTCCACCAACAACACAGGAAGGAGAGACCGGCTAGCTGGACGGACAGACGGACAGACAGACAGATTCCACCAACAACACAGGAAGGAGAGACCGGCTAGCTGGACGGACAGACGGACAGACAGACAGATTCCACCAACAACACAGGAAGGAGAGACCGGCTAGCTGGACGGACAGACAGACAGACAGACAGACAGATTGTGAGTACCAGTCAATAAACAGTTGGAAGATTCAACAGCATGAGGTTATCTAGCCTTCTTTCCAAGCTTTACTATGTGTGTCCTGCACCTGAAAGATACTGGATATCTATAGGACACTACTCCTAGTGATATGAGGATATAGGACACTACTTCTAGTGATATGAGGATATAGGACACTACTTCTAGTGATATGAGGATATAGGACACTACTTCTAGTGATATGAGGATATAGGACACTACTTCTAGTGATATGAGGATATCTATAGGGCACTACTAGTGATATGAGGATATAGGACACTACTTCTAGTGATATGAGGATATAGGACACTACTTCTAGTGATATGAGGATATAGGACACTACTTCTAGTGATATGAGGATATAGGACACTACTCCTAGTGATATGAGGATATAGGACACTACTTCTAGTGATATGAGGATATAGGACACTACTCCTAGTGATATGAGGATATCTATAGGGCACTACTAGTGATATGAGGATATAGGACACTACTTCTAGTGATATGAGGATATAGGACACTACTTCTAGTGATATGAGGATATAGGACACTACTTCTAGTGATATGAGGATATAGGACACTACTTCTAGTGATATGAGGATATCTATAGGACACTACTTCTAGTGATATGAGGATATAGGACACTACTTCTAGTGATATGAGGATATAGGACACTACTTCTAGTGATATGAGGATATAGGACACTACTCCTAGTGATATGAGGATATATGACACTACCTCTAGTGATATGAGGATATCTATAGGACACTACTTCTAGTGATATGAGGATATCTATAGGACACTACTTCTAGTGATATGAGGATATAGGACACTACTTCTAGTGATATGAGGATATAGGACACTACTTCTAGTGATATGAGGATATCTATAGGACACTACTTCTAGTGATATGAGGATATAGGACACTACTTCTAGTGATATGAGGATATAGGACACTACTTCTAGTGATATGAGGATATAGGACACTACTCCTAGTGATATGAGGATATAGGACACTACTTCTAGTGATATGAGGATATAGGACACTACTCCTAGTGATATGAGGATATCTATAGGGCACTACTAGTGATATGAGGATATAGGACACTACTTCTAGTGATATGAGGATATAGGACACTACTTCTAGTGATATGAGGATATAGGACACTACTTCTAGTGATATGAGGATATCTATAGGACACTACTTCTAGTGATATGAGGATATAGGACACTACTTCTAGTGATATGAGGATATAGGACACTACTTCTAGTGATATGAGGATATAGGACACTACTTCTAGTGATATGAGGATATAGGACACTACTCCTAGTGATATGAGGATATATGACACTACCTCTAGTGATATGAGGATATCTATAGGACACTACTTCTAGTGATATGAGGATATCTATAGGACACTACTTCTAGTGATATGAGGATATAGGACACTACTCCTAGTGATATGAGGATATAGGACACTACTTCTAGTGATATGAGGATATCTATAGGACACTACTTCTAGTGATATGAGGATATCTATAGGACACTACTTCTAGTGATATGAGGATATCTATAGGACACTACTTCTAGGGATATGAGGGTATAGGACACTACTTCTAGTGATATGAGGATATAGGACACTACCTCTAGTGATATGAGGATATCTATAGGACACTACTAGTGATATGAGGATATAGGACACTACTTCTAGTGATATGAGGATATAGGACACTACTCCTAGTGATATGAGGATATCTATAGGACACTACTTCTAGGGATATGAGGATATGGGACACTACTTCTAGGGATATGAGGATATAGGACACTACTTCTAGTGATATGAGGATATAGGACACTACTTCTAGTGATATGAGGATATCTATAGGACACTACTTCTAGTGATATGGGGATATATATAGGACACTACTTCTAGTGATATGAGGATATAGGACACTACTCCTAGGGATATGAGGATATAGGACACTACTAGTGATATGAGGATATAGGACACTACTTCTAGGGATATGAGGATATCTATAGGACACTACTAGTGATATGAGGATATAGGACACTACTTCTAGTGATATGAGGATATAGGACACTACTCATAGGGATATGAGGATATAGGACACTACTAGTGATATGAGGATATAGGACACTACTTCTAGTGATATGAGGATATAGGACACTACTTCTAGTGATATGAGGATATAGGACACTACTCCTAGGGATATGAGGATATAGGACACTACTAGTGATATGAGGATATAGGACACTACTAGTGATATGAGGATATAGGACACTACTTCTAGTGGCATGAGGATATAGGACACTACTAGTGATATATGGATATAGGACACTACTTCTAGTGGTATGAGGATATAGGACACTACTTCTAGTGATATGAGGATATAGGACACTACTTCTAGTGATATGAGGATATCTATAGGACACTACTTCTAGTGATATGAGGATATCTATAGGACACTACTAGTGATATGAGGATATAGGACACTACTTCTAGTGATATGAGGATATAGGACACTACTTCTAGTGATATGAGGATATAGGACACTACTTCTAGTGATATGAGGATATAGGACACTACTTCTAGTGATATGAGGATATAGGACACTACTTCTAGTGATATGAGGATATCTATAGGACACTACTTCTGGTGATATGAGGATATAGGACACTACTTCTAGTGATATGAGGATATAGGACACTACTTCTAGTGATATGAGGATATAGGACACTACTAGTGATATGAGGATATAGGACACTACTTCTAGTGATATGAGGATATAGGACACTACTTCTAGTGATATGAGGATATAGGACACTACTTCTAGTGATATGAGGATATAGGACACTACTTCTAGTGATATGAGGATATCTATAGACACTACTTCTAGTGGTATGAGGATATAGGACACTACTAGTGATATAAGGATATAGGACACTACTTCTAGTGGTATGAGGATATAGGACACTACTTCTAGTGGTATGAGGATATAGGACACTACTTCTAGTGATATGAGGATATAGGACACTACTTCTAGTGATATGAGGATATCTATAGGACACTACTTCTAGTGATATGAGGATATCTATAGGACACTACTAGTGATATGAGGATATAGGACACTACTTCTAGTGATATGAGGATATAGGACACTACTTCTAGTGATATGAGGATATAGGACACTACTTCTAGTGATATGAGGATATAGGACACTACTTCTAGTGATATGAGGATATAGGACACTACTTCTAGTGATATGAGGATATAGGACACTACTTCTAGTGATATGAGGATATAGGACACTACTTCTAGTGATATGAGGATATAGGACACTACTTCTAGTGATATGAGGATATAGGACACTACTTCTAGTGATATGAGGATATCTATAGGACACTACTAGTGATATGAGGATATAGGACACTACTTCTAGTGATATGAGGATATAGGACACTACTTCTAGTGATATGAGGATATAGGACACTACTTCTAGTGATATGAGGATATAGGACACTACTTCTAGTGATATGAGGATATAGGACACTACTTCTAGTGATATGAGGATATAGGACACTACTTCTAGTGATATGAGGATATAGGACACTACTTCTAGTGATATGAGGATATAGGACACTACTTCTAGTGATATGAGGATATAGGACACTACTTCTAGTGATATGAGGATATAGGACACTACTTCTAGTGATATGAGGATATAGGACACTACTTCTAGTGATATGAGGATATAGGACACTACTTCTAGTGATATGAGGATATCTATAGGACACTACTAGTGATATGAGGATATAGGACACTACTTCTAGTGATATGAGGATATAGGACACTACTTCTAGTGATATGAGGATATAGGACACTACTTCTAGTGATATGAGGATATAGGACACTACTTCTAGTGATATGAGGATATAGGACACTACTTCTAGTGATATGAGGATATCTATAGGACACTACTAGTGATATGAGGATATAGGACACTACTTCTAGTGATATGAGGATATAGGACACTACTTCTAGTGATATGAGGATATCTATAGGACACTACTTCTAGTGATATGAGGATATCTATAGGACACTACTTCTAGTGATATGAGGATATAGGACACTACTTCTAGTGATATGAGGATATAGGACACTACTTCTAGTGATATGAGGATATCTATAGGACACTACTTCTAGTGATATGAGGATATCTATAGGACACTACTTCTAGTGATATGAGGATATCTATAGGACACTACTTCTAGTGATATGAGGATATAGGACACTACTTCTAGTGATATGAGGATATAGGACACTACTTCTAGTGATATGAGGATATAGGACACTACTTCTAGTGATATGAGGATATAGGACACTACTTCTAGTGATATGAGGATATCTATAGGACACTACTTCTAGTGATATGAGGATATCTATAGGACACTACTTCTAGTGATATGAGGATATCTATAGGACACTACTTCTAGGGATATGAGGGTATAGGACACTACTTCTAGTGATATGAGGATATAGGACACTACTCCTAGTGATATGAGGATATAGGACACTACTTCTAGTGATATGAGGATATCTATAGGACACTACTTCTCGTGATATGAGGATATCTATAGGACACTACTTCTAGTGATATGAGGATATCTATAGGACACTACTTCTAGTGATATGAGGATATAGGACACTACTTCTAGTGATATGAGGATATAGGACACTACTTCTAGTGATATGAGGATATCTATAGGACACTACTTCTAGTGATATGAGGATATCTATAGGACACTACTTCTAGTGATATGAGGATATCTATAGGACACTACTTCTAGGATATGAGGGTATAGGACACTACTTCTAGTGATATGAGGATATAGGACACTACTTCTAGTGATATGAGGATATCTATAGGACACTACTTCTAGTGATATGAGGATATCTATAGGACACTACTTCTAGTGATATGAGGATATCTATAGGACACTACTTCTAGTGATATGAGGATATCTATAGGACACTACTTCTAGGGATATGAGGGTATAGGACACTACTTCTAGTGATATGAGGATATAGGACACTACCTCTAGTGATATGAGGATATCTATAGGACACTACTAGTGATATGAGTGATATGAGGACATAGGACACTACTCCTAGTGATATGAGGATATCTATAGGACACTACTTCTAGGGATATGAGGATATGGGACACTACTTCTAGGGATATGAGGATATAGGACACTACTTCTAGTGATATGAGGATATAGGACACTACTTCTAGTGATATGAGGATATCTATAGGACACTACTTCTAGTGATATGGGGATATATATAGGACACTACTTCTAGTGATATGAGGATATAGGACACTACTCCTAGGGATATGAGGATATAGGACACTACTAGTGATATGAGGATATAGGACACTACTTCTAGGGATATGAGGATATCTATAGGACACTACTAGTGATATGAGGATATAGGACACTACTTCTAGTGATATGAGGATATAGGACACTACTCATAGGGATATGAGGATATAGGACACTACTAGTGATATGAGGATATAGGACACTACTTCTAGTGATATGAGGATATAGGACACTACTCCTAGGGATATGAGGATATAGGACACTACTAGTGATATGAGGATATAGGACACTACTTCTAGGGATATGAGGATATAGGACACTACTAGTGATATGAGGATATAGGACACTACTTCTAGTGGTATGAGGATATAGGACACTACTAGTGATATAAGGATATAGGACACTACTTCTAGTGGTATGAGGATATAGGACACTACTTCTAGTGATATGAGGATATAGGACACTACTTCTAGTGATATGAGGATATCTATAGGACACTACTTCTAGTGATATGAGGATATCTATAGGACACTACTAGTGATATGAGGATATAGGACACTACTTCTAGTGATATGAGGATATAGGACACTACTTCTAGTGATATGAGGATATAGGACACTACTTCTAGTGATATGAGGATATAGGACACTACTTCTAGTGATATGAGGATATAGGACACTACTTCTAGTGATATGAGGATATCTATAGGACACTACTTCTGGTGATATGAGGATATAGGACACTACTTCTAGTGATATGAGGATATAGGACACTACTTCTAGTGATATGAGGATATAGGACACTACTAGTGATATGAGGATATAGGACACTACTTCTAGTGATATGAGGATATAGGACACTACTTCTAGTGATATGAGGATATAGGACACTACTTCTAGTGATATGAGGATATAGGACACTACTTCTAGTGATATGAGGATATAGGACACTACTTCTAGTGATATGAGGATATCTATAGGACACTACTAGTGATATGAGGATATAGGACACTACTTCTAGTGATATGAGGATATAGGACACTACTTCTAGTGATATGAGGATATCTATAGGACACTACTTCTAGTGATATGAGGATATAGGACACTACTTCTAGTGATATGAGGATATAGGACACTACTTCTAGTGATATGAGGATATCTATAGGACACTACTAGTGATATGAGGATATAGGACACTACTTCTAGTGATATGAGGATATAGGACACTACTTCTAGTGATATGAGGATATAGGACACTACTTCTAGTGATATGAGGATATAGGACACTACTTCTAGTGATATGAGGATATAGGACACTACTTGTAGTGATATGAGGATATAGGACACTACTTCTGGTGATATGAGGATATAGGACACTACTCTAGTGATATGAGGATATAGGACACTACTTCTAGTGATATGAGGATATAGGACACTACTTCTAGTGATATGAGGATATAGGACACTACTTCTAGTGATATGAGGATATAGGACACTACGTCTAGTGATATGAGGATATAGGACACTACTTCTAGTGATATGAGGATATAGGACACTACTTCTAGTGATATGAGGATATCTATAGGACACTACTAGGACACTACTTCTAGTGATATGAGGATATAGGACACTACTTCTAGTGATATGAGGATATAGGACACTACTTCTAGTGATATGAGGATATAGGACACTACTTCTAGTGATATGAGGATAGGATAGGACACTACTTCTAGTGATATGAGGATATAGGACACTACTTCTAGTGATATGAGGATATCTATAGGACACTACTAGTGATATGAGGATATAGGACACTACTTCTAGTGATATGAGGATATCTATAGGACACTACTTCTAGTGATATGAGGATATATAGGACACTACTTCTAGTGATATGAGGATATCACTATAGGACACTACTTCTAGTGATATGAGGATATAGGACACTACTAGTGATATGAGGATATAGGACACTAGTGATATGAGGATATCTATAGACACTACTTCTAGTGATATGAGGATATAGACACTACTTCTAGAGGATGATACTGTGAGGATATAGGACACTACTTCTAGTGATATGAGGATATAGGACACTACTCTAGTGATATGAGGATATAGGACACTACTAGTGACTAGTGATATGAGGATAT